>NW_028153352.1:0-2000 GCF_964106915.1 Podarcis gaigeae
GTCCTAATGCTTTGTCTCTGGCCCCCTTTCTTCCCTCTTCCTCTCCAGCGTACTTTTCCTTCTATTCGGCTTGTTTGGAGGGAGGAATACAGAAAGGGAAACAGCGTAACCGCTGAGGCGACTCCCTTTCTCTTTTCCCCGCACTGGCGTCTTTCCGCGTCTAAATTGATTTCGGCTATCAGCTGAACTCCGTTTGTTTCTCTTTACTCCCTCCGAGGCTTCCTTGTTCTTTTTATCTTAATTACAAAGTTGCAAGTGTCGGAGTTCTTTGTTCTGAGAGCGTACTGCTCTCCCTGCAAGCTCAGGGCTTCGCTATCTGAAGGTGAGTAATGGCTCCCCCTCGACCGCTAGACCTCTCCGCCCACGCTCTTTGCCTCTTCCGAGGTTACCTGGCAGCCGGTTTGGTCTTTCTCTGGCCGTGCCGGGGCCTAGACTCTCTGAACACCCTTCAAGAGAGTTTTGGGGGGTCTCCGCGCCCTAGAGTTGCCCCCAATCCTTCAAAATAGCTCGAGTTCTCCCTCCCGGTGAGAACCCTGCTTGCACTGAGATCGCAGCAGCCGGAAGCAGCCTCTGCATGTAGAACTTCTTAGGTTAAATCACTGAGAAATTAAGTTAAAGGTTCAGTCTAGGCAAGACCGTCACCTTACATTTCAGGATCTTCTGCCAGGCAGACAAGGAAAACACTTGGTTACATAGGCCACCAGATTCATTTTTGTCATGTATTTGCAAGGTCAGTGTAGCAGGAAACAGGAGGGAAAGTCTCAGGAACTTAGTTATCAGTTCTTGAGGAGCTCAGGGGCAAGTCAGTTCTTGAGGAGCTCAGGGGCAAGTCTCACTGGTCTCCCTTAGTGTCATTGTTGCTAGTTGCCACTGCCACAGACAGAGCCTGTGAGGAAGCAGGAGGCAGCAGCTACTACTGTTTCTTTTCAGCACCATCGTTGTCTGCTAGCTCATCCTATCTGGGTCAGAGATGGGGAGTCCAGGGGCGGGGACAGGCACCTGGCTGAACCCACCTTTAAAAATAATATTGCAGCACCATGCTAGTTCCTTGCAAGTATTTCCTTCATGCAGCCTTGTATGTGGATACACAGCCTTGTGGAGAAATCTTAGCATAACGAAGGAAGACCCTGGAAACAACCAGCAGCTATTTTCTTAGTCACAGCAGTGCTGTGTACCAGCTGTTATGATCAGGTTTCTGTATGCTTCCCACTTCTCACAAAAGAGTCTCCATACAGTTATTTTTGCCATTTATATGGGCATGCAGGGGGAGGAAAGAATATTTGTGAGCCAGACCTGAGAGGAAACCTCACTCTGTTGCTTCATACATTGAAAGAAAACAATAAGCATGGGTCCTTTAAGGAAATAAAGTGGGGTTATTAATGATACTATGTCAACTACTATGTCAACTCTCTATCCAGATGACTAGCCAGTAAAAGTTTCCATGTGTTTTTTCCCTCCCTCGAACTTCCACCCACAGATTGGCTTATTGTAGTTGCTTCTCTCTTGGCACTGGCATTGATACTTGGTGTTTGCATTGCTGTGAACAGTCGAAGGAGGTAGGAAATGGCTTTTGTAAATTTCCACTGGTTAGTGCCAGAACTTTCTTTTAGTCTTGTTGCTGGGAAATTCCAAGATCCAAGATCTGACATCTTTAAATAATACAAAGGAGAAAGCAGCTCCTTCTTTCAAGAGATGTCCATTGAAAAGCACACGTCAAGGCACACAATAGTGCATTTATACAAAAGTGTGGCTGGTAAATATTTAAATAAGTAAGCAATGAAGGAACTTCTTTATACTTCTGAATATCTTTTAACCTTGCAACTGTAATAGTTAGCTGGTAATCAGTAAGTTAAATTTTTCCTTGTTTTTATAGTGGGTGTGTGGATGGATAGATAGATGAGAGGGAGAGAGAGGTTGTCAACTATGTGTTTTTAATGTGTTTTTTTCCCCTTTGACATGAAATTGCACTATACAAGTATTTTCCTAAAGGATGCTCAGTC
>NW_028153351.1:0-10392 GCF_964106915.1 Podarcis gaigeae
AATCTCTTGGTGGATTCAACATAATAACCACATAGTAGGGATGCTTTGAGTCTGCAAGTGTTTTGCAGGAGGGATTCAACATAGCAGGAAATTTAGGTTTGCAAAAATTGTTGTTGTTGTCATTTAGTCGTGTCCGACTCTTCGTGACCCCATGGACCAGAGCACGCCAGGCACTCCTGTCTTCCACTGCCTCCCACAGTTTGGTCAAACTCATGCTGATAGCTTCACGGACACTATCCAACCATCTCGTTCTCTGTCGTCCCCTTCTCCTTGTGCCCTCCATCTTTCCCAACATCAAGGTCTTTTCCAGGGAGTCTTCTCTTCTCATGAGGTGGCCAAAGTATTGGAGGCTCAGCTTCACGATCTGTCCTTCCAATGAACACTCAGGGCTGATTTCCTTAAGAATGGAGAGGTTTGATCTTCTTGCAGTCCATGGGATTCTCAAGAGTCTCCTCCAGCACCATAATTCAAAAGCATCAATTCTTCGTTGATCAGCCTTCTTTATGGTCCAGCTTTCACTTCCATACATCACTACTGGGAAAACCATAGCTTTTACTATACGGATCTTTGTTGGCAAGGTGATGTCTCTACTTTTTAAGATGCTGTCTAGGTTTGTCTAGGTTTGCAAAAATAGTGTAGATTAAAGCACTCTGGTACACTAGTGCAACAGATCCACTGACTGCCTGCAGTTAGAAGAGTGATGGGACATGCATCAAAAAGTGTGGGATGAATCAAGATTAATAGGAAGACATATATACACCCCACAAACAGATCAGGCTGAATGCAGGATAAACACTCTTAATCATACAACCTCCCCATAAACAAGTCTGAATAAATACTGGATAACCCCCAAGTAAGCTTTATGCAAGCAAATCAGTGCTCAATAAGTAGGTTATCTGGAGAAGTACTAGGATTAGAAAGCAGACCTTCTTTTGCAACACCTCTGATGTGCAAGGCCTCTGATTCCTGAAAAAAAAATGTTATCATTTTTAATTTGCATTAAAACATAAAGTGATTTTTGATTATTTCAGATGGGGAAGGAAATATATTTTTAAAAGCAAAGTTGTAGTTTTAACATTGCATATCCAAGTCATCCATATCCCAATGCATTTCATAATGATCTTCAATGATACATTTGTGTGTGTTGCTCTATTAATATAGATATATGTGGTTCTTTCCCTGAGGGTGTCCGTGTTATTTCTCCTCTTCAGGATGTCTGCATTGAAGATCATGCTGTCAGCTCCTGAAGATTTCAGTATGGCTCCCTGCAATCCTTGATTTGCCACAAGGCATTTGAAATCCACTCTGTGCTTTATTCAAGTAAGTGCATATAAGGTAGAAGAACTCCATCAACATTCGTATATCCCTTTCCCCCATAGTGACAGACCCATTAGAAGTCCACAGTTTATCTGAGTGAGTCATAACAATATGAGCATTTAAACTTTGCTAGTATATTAGAGCATCCATTTTGCTGCAATAAAGAGGACAGTTTACCACAAGCTCCATGAACTCTGGACAAAATGAAAGAATTGTGTCTTAAAAGGGTTTGTGTGGGTGTGTGGGTGTGCAGAATTGCAAAATTGCAAGAAGAGAGGAAGTTGGTTTATCCTGAATATTTTCCCATCTACTATGCAATCATACTGTCAGTGAAGCTTCATCATCTCAGGTGTAGATCTTTCCTATCACCTCTTACCTGATCCTTTTAACTGGAGTTTGCGTTTGACCTTCTGTATGCAGAATGTGAACCTACCCAATTGAAACTTCCTGCATCAAAATGCAAACCAGTACGCAGTTATCCTTCAAAATTCAGTCTATAACCAGAAATGCTACGCAGTTATCCTTCACAATTCAGTCTATAACCAGAAATGCTACAAAAATAGCATTTTCTGATATGCTGCATTGTATTATTACAGGAGTCAGTGTGACATGGAGGCTCATATATCACAGGGATGTGAGATGGAGTTCCAGCTCCCATCAGCCACAGCCATAGATGTTGTTTTAGTTCAACAACATTTGGAGGACCACAAGTACCCCAGACCTGATATATTGCATGGTGACTAACTGTGATTTTCCAGGAATTACCTCTAGCCTCCAGTTGCATAGTAAGGGCCATCGCCTAGCCTCACTTGAAAATCTAGGAAAGTAGGGACCCTTGCAGAGGTTCTGCACAATTGCCTCTCATTAGAAGTGGCACATATTAAGTTTTAAATGGCTGGCATAAAAATAAAAAAATGTAACTTTGCATAGATAAGGAATAATATGTTGGAAGTGTCTTTAGTACATGACTGCTCAGGATTTGGATGCTACAATTCAGAACATACAGTCCCCACACACTGTGAGGCAGTTGTGCAGCTCTATGAGCTGATCTCATCTATTCAGTATGGCAGTCAGATTGCACAGCTGGCAAAACATAGGGGTCAGTATCTGATCTATGCCATTTCATACAGTCATCTCTGACTATGCATCATGTCCAAGGACACATGAACAACATACCAGGTGAACCAGCAATACAAAATGGATATATTGTGCAGGGATTTATACAAAGTAAGAAATACAATTGTAGGAATTGGGACAAGCTATATTTGCAGGTTTGTGCACAGCTTATTTGCAGGTTTGTGGAAAGCAAGTGTGTAGATAGAAACCTATAGAGAAATCAAAGCCCTCAATGAAAAAAGAATAAATGATCCATCCATTAATGTTTTAAAAAGTGGCCTATTCAAAGGTAAGAGCTGGCAGAATACAGGTTTGGTATGCAGAAAGTCCCAGATTCAATTTGTCGCATCTTCAAGCTAGAAAAAACTCTTGTCTTGACTTCCGGAGGCGGCGCGAACGGTAATGGCTGCCCTTTCCTAACCGGGAGAGGGAAGCTACGCTGGAAAAGGGTCGTCCGCTACGGCGAAGCGGAGACCCATTCTGGAAAACCGCAGGCAGCGGAAGCCTGCGGTCTCGGGACCCGGCGGGCGCCAGGAGCTACCCCCGAAACGTTGAGGGAACCCCGTAAGGGGCTCCGGATCGCAGAGGGGGTAGCGGCGCTGTGGGTCTATGCGCATTCAGCGGAGCGAAGCCGCGTTGCCGTTGCCGGTGAGCGCCGACCTTTCTTCCTTCAACACAAGATTCCAAAACGTAACAACCCGTGAGTAATTGAGGACTTTACTAAATTTCGGGACTAAAATATTGAAAATAAGCTGAAAGCGGAGAGACGAGGAAAAGGAAGTCCGTCCTCCGCAGCCATTGATTTTTAAAGCAAAGAGCAGGAGGAGTGGAGGCATAGAGAGAACTTTTGACAGCTCAGATTGAGCACCCGCAGAAATTACTTTTCCTTTTAAAGACTGTAAGCAATTGATTTTTGGACTTTTATTAGGACTTATATATTCCTTTCTTTGTGGATTACAATTCTGTTTAAGAAGCCCAGGTGTCAGAACTGCCTGAGCAGTAGAACTGTCAGACTGCAAATTTGGATACATTCTATTTAAACTTGGAGACAGTCTGAGGGAGTTCAGAATGGTTACGTTCTTGCATTTTGGAACTCCAGTAAGCACAACTTGAAATATTGTGGCAAACCTAAAACCAACTCTGCTAAAACTACTTTTGTGAAGATCCCTAAGAATTGGTTTAGATTTTGTATGTGGAATGGACTCTTCTTCCTAGGACATTTTATGCTCCCCCTAGAGGATTGAGGACTTACAACAAAAACATTGTTTTACTTTCTATTTCCCGGCCCTCTGTTTGATTGCTACCATCTGGGCCGTAGCTTTCCCATGGGAATAACTCAGCTTGACCTTGACTGCTAGATATTTTTGGAATGAGTGGCGCAAAAAGAAAGGGATTAAGAACCAGACAAACAACTCTGACAACCGTAACTGCAGCCTCACAAGCACGCAGATCATCTGTGCCCACTTTGCCCTCGGAGGAAAAAGTTACCTCCCTGTCACAGGCAGGGGAGGAAGAAACTGAGGATTTACAACTAGAAGAGATGGCCTCAGGAGGATCTGGTTCTGTATTAGAGAGAATTCTTGAGAAATTGGAGTCTTTGGAGAGGAAAGTTGACCAACAAACTGCGAAAATTGACCTTAATACAGAAACTTTAAACAAATTATCTGGGCAAGTTGCACAGAATGCACAAGCAATCGGACAACTGAAGGAGGCTGCAGGTGAAAATCAGAAACTGGCCGAAGAGACCAGCCAAAGAGTGGGAGAGTTGGAAAAAGAAGTAAGGCCGCTCAGTAAGCAGGTCGGAGAACATCAGACCTATCTCTCTATGTTGGAACTTCGGAACAGGGAGATTAATTTAAGGATAAGATCGATACCAGAAGTGGAAGAAGGTAATCTAGCTGAGTTTCTGACCAAAGAATTCTCCAAGTTCTGGGGTTTAGAGGAGGAAGATTTTAAAATTGTGTCAGCCTTCAGACTTGGAAGACTTACAAAGAGAGAAAGGCCCAGAGACTGTTTGATTACGTTGAGATCAAAGGAGGAAAGGGACAAGATTTTGGGCCTGCACTACGGAAGCTCTTTGAACATTTCGGACAAAAGAATTGAGATTTTTAAGGACATTCCTAAACAGCTGTTGGATCTTAGATCTGAATATTTGGACTTAGTAAAACTGCTGAGAAGCAACTCAATCATCTTTAGGTGGGACTTTCCCCAAGGACTATCTTTTACCTTTAGAGGGAAGAAGATCAAAATTAGAACTTTGGAAGATAGGGATAAGTTTTTGACTGCCTACGGTGAGGACCTTCATAAAGGACTTGAACTACCCTCAGGGTCTGAACCACCACAGGTGCCTGTACCTCAGAACCCTGAAGACTCACAGAACAAAATACCATCCCAAGGAAACTAAACAGATCTATCCAGGATGTCTCTGCAACTTTTAAGTTGGAATATAAATGGCTGCAACAGCCCGGAAAAAAGGAAGAAAATCTTTCACTTATTAAAAAAGGAGCAACTAGACATTACTTGTTTACAAGAAACACATGTGACTAGGCTCCACAGAAAAATATTGGTAAATAAAAGGATAGGCCAAGAATTTATATCTTCGGATTTAGTTAAGAAGAGAGGAGTGGTGATATATGCAAAGGAGAGCCTCTCACCAAAATTTCTATTTAAAGATGAACATGGAAGAATTTTGGCAATTGAAATACAGCACCAAGGAGAGAAAATTTTGATATTAGGAATCTACGCTCCAAATGAAGGGAAATCAGAATTCTACAAGAAGTTGCATGAGATTATGCTGGATTATCTGGACTATGATAACATCATTATGATGGGAGATATGAATGGGATCGTTTCTACAAACATGGATAGGTCACAAAGCCAAAAGGTTACTAAAGAAGGCAGACTACCAAAGACCTTTTTTGAAATGACAGACAACATGGACTGGATTGATATATGGAGGACAAAGAACCCCTTAGGGAAAGAAGGAACATTTTTCTCTGAAGCCCAACTGACTTGGACAAGAATTGACCAAATATGGATTTCTAGAGGTCTGGCTCCTAAGGTGAAGAAAGTGGAAATCTGCCCAAAGACCTGCTCCGATCATAACGCGTTGAAAATGGACATGACATTATTACCAACCGGCTCCTTTAGATGGAAGATGAATGACAACTTGTTTAGAGATCAGGAGATTATCAAGAAGGCCCAAAAAACAATAAAGGACTATTTTGAGATAAATTTGAACACTGCTGTGGAAAAAAGAACAATCTGGGACGCAAGCAAAGCTGTGATGAGAGGGTTCTTGATACAACAGAACGCCATAAAGAAAAGACTACAAAATGAGAAAAAGGACAAGATTTTGGGGAAAATTAAAGAGTTAGAGAAGAAACTAAGAGTAAACCCGAAGTCACAGCCGATTTTGAGAGAAATTAAACTTCATCAGGCACAATATTCCAAACTGATAAATCAGGAAATAGAATGGAAGATTAAATCAATGAAACAAAAAACATTTGAATCGGCTAATAAATGTGGGAAACTGCTGGCTTGGCAGTTGAAGAAGAGACAAAAGCTGAACATAGTAACAAATTTGGAAATAGAAGGAAGGAATATTCAGAACCCGGTGGAAATTAGAAAATGTTTCCAGAAATATTTCAAGAAATTATACACTCAAGGGCCACAAAAGGAGGAAGAGATTGCAAAATTTTTGGAGAAAAATGGACTTAAAAAACTATCACAAGAAAATAGATCACTCCTGAATAGTAAAATAACACGACTAGAGATAGAACAGGCCATTCAGAATATGAAGTTGGGCAAGTCTCCAGGGCCAGATGGCTTGACCTCCAAGTACTATAAGACATTAAGTGACTATTTGATTCAACCACTGCTGGAGGTCAGCAATGAAATTATGGAGGGAAAGAAGGCGCCTGAATCGTGGAAGGAAGCTTTCATCACATTGATACCAAAATCAGAAACTGAAAAGACACAACTTAAGAACTACCGCCCCATTTCCCTTTTAAATGTGGATTACAAAATATTTGCTGACGTTTTGGCAGGAAGATTCAAAAGAGTTTTAAATGAGATAATTCATAAAGACCAGGCAGGCTTTCTCCCAGGAAGACATTTATTTGCTAATACAAGGAACATTATTGACATTTTGGAACTCTTGCAAACAAATATTAACACTAAAGCAGTTCTAATTTTTATAGACGCGGAGAAGGCCTTTGATAATATTTCTTGGAAATTTATGAAGGGGAATTTAAAAGAAATGGGAGTGGGGCGGGGTTTTGAAAATGGGATTGACGCGATTTACTCAGAACAAAAGGCAAAACTGATAGTTAACAATGTGGTTACAGAAGAGTTTAAGATTGAAAAAGGGACACGACAAGGCTGCCCGATTTCCCCCTTGCTGTTTATTTCTGTCCTGGAGGTGCTCTTGAACTTGATTAGAGGGGACCGGTTGGTGCAAGGGATTCAGATCGGAGTGAAACAATATAAACTTAAAGCTTTTGCAGATGACCTTGTTTTGACATTGCAAGAGCCAGAATCTAGTACAAAAAGAGTGTTACAATTGATTCAGGACTTTGGTCGGGTAGCGGGCTTTAAACTAAACAAACAGAAAACTAAGGTGTTGGGAAAAAACTTGACAGATGCAGAGTCAGAACGGTTTCAGAGAGAAACAGAACTAACTGTGGTTAAAAAAGTAAAGTACCTAGGGGTAAACATAACAGCAAAAAATCTGAGTCTATTTAAGGATAATTATGAAAAATGTTGGTCTGAAATTAAGAGAGACTTGGACAGTTGGTCAAAATTGAAGCTTTCTTTGTTAGGCCGAATTGCTGCTATTAAGATGAATGTATTGCCTAAGATGTTGTTTTTATTTCAAACATTGCAAATTGTGGATAAGACGGAGTGCTTCAGGAAGTGGCAGAGAGATATTTCTAAATTTGTCTGGCAGGGCAAAAAGCCCAGAATTAAGTTTAAGATATTAACTGATGCGAAAGAAAGAGGGGGCTTTGCCCTGCCAGACTTAAGGTTGTACTACGAAGCCGCAGCTTTCTGCTGGCTAAAAGACTGGCTACTTCTAGAGGACACTGATGTGTTAGATTTAGAAGGTTTTAACAATGCATTTGGCTGGCATGCATACTTATGGTATGACAAAGTTAAGATCAATAAGGCCTTTAAGAACCATATTGTCAGGAAAGCAGTGTTTAATGTCTGGACAAAATACAAAGACCTATTGGAAAATAAAACTCCAAGATGGCTATCACCTCTGGAGGCTAAGGCCCGAAAAAGACCCAATATGGAGGCCAAATGGCCGAAATATTGGGAAATAATAGAGAAAGAGGGTAACAATTGGAAATTGCAGAGTTTGGAAAAAATGAAAGATAAAGTGCGAGACTGGTTACATTACGCTCAGATTCAAGAAATTTTTAAAAAGGATAAAAAGTTAGGATTCCAGGTGGAGAAATCGAAGTTGGAAACAGAATTGTTAGAACCTAAGACTAAAGTACTTTCAAGAATGTATAACTTGCTGTTGAAATGGAATACACAAGATGAAATGGTTAAGTCGGCCATGATAAAGTGGGCACAGGATATTGGGCATAATATTATGTTTGAGGATTGGGAAAGGTTGTGGACCACGGGGATGAACTTCACGGCATGTAATGCTCTGAAGGAAAATGTAATGAAAATGATTTATAGGTGGTACATGACCCCAGTTAAACTAGCCAAAATATGCCATGTGCCAGACAACAAATGCTGGAAATGTAAGGAAAATGAAGGAACATTCTTTCACCTCTGGTGGACTTGTCCCAGGGTGAAGGTCTTCTGGGAAATGATATATAATGAGCTGAAAAAGGTATTTAAGTATACCTTCCTTAAGAAACCAGAGGCCTTCCTCCTGGGCATTGTCGGCCAGATGGTGCCAAAGAAGGACCGAACATTCTTTTTGTACGCAACAGCAGCAGCAAGGATACTTATCGCCAAGAAGTGGAAAACTCAAGATCTACCCACTCTGGAAGAATGGCAGATGCAGCTGATGGACTATATGCAACTGGCCGAGATGACTGGCAGAATTCGAGACCTGGGAGAAGAGAGGGTTGAAGAAGATTGGAGGAAATTTAAGATTTATTTACAAAAATATTGTGATTTGGCGGAAAGTTAAGTAGGATGTTTGATCATAAATAATTGGCCACCACAAAATCGGATCGAAATGGGATGTAAAGTGAGATTAAGAGAAACTAATTTACAGAGGATTATATTTAAATGAGTGGTTATAAAATTTGCAAATTAGATGATAAATTGCTGGGAAAAATTTATGATGATGAAAATGGCAGCGGGAGATGTGAGGAAGTCCAAAGAAGTTATGAAACTTTGTTGAGATAAAAGAAAGGTTGTTTATTTCTGTACTTTATTTTGTAAAAACCCCTAATAAAAATTTATTAAAAAAAAAATAGAGCCGTGTTCAAGAAAATCCGTGAATCCGTGTTCAATAAAAAATAAACATTTTCTTAGGTATGCTCTGAATTGTGTGCCATCATACAGTAAACTGGCTATTAGAAGAGTACTCTTTATTTGAAACACTACCTGCCAAGACTGCAGATTTGAAACATCAAATCTAGCTCTGTCCTGCATTGCTCTGTGTTTTGACCTGGATGAGTACATCTTATGTAAACTATGTGCTATGGCATGGACTGCATTGTAGATGCTGTAGCTTTGGCCAGTCATACTCATCTCAAAGAGTGTCCCAGGGAGGCTATCCAGCTTCTCTTCACCAGTGCAACTATCAGACGTTTGCTTGACCTCCCTAGAACCAGAAAACGAGCAACTGAAAGCCTGTTCCCAGAAGATCCTAATAAAATCATCTCCTTTTTCTGCGTTTGGTTGTAGGTGATAAAGGAATTTTCTGAACCCTGGCACTGCATTTGAATGTATTGCAAAACTCAAGGTACCATCAAAAACTTGTATATCAATAGCCCTGAGCATTATATCCAATGAGAAATCCCACTGAGCTGTAATAAGCCATACTTTGCCTACTGATGTCTCTGTAATGCTTTTCAATGTAACATATAAATATATTGTCCATGTCAAACATGTTATGGTGGGATTTTCTGCATTTACGATCAGCACTTTGATCTTAGGGTTGGATAGATAACAAGCCCTTTTCAGAATGGAATCAAATGAAAGCTTCTCTATAGCCTGAGATACAGGTGGAGTTTTTTCATTGAGGGCTATGCAGATTCCATGCTGCAAAAGCATTGGCATCAATGTCTTTAGAAACTGGTCTCCATTATTGTCATCCATTGTAAGTATCCCAACCCATGTCCATTGGAAATGCAGAAGAAGCTGGACAATCCCTGTATACTGATATTCTTCACTCGGCACCATTCGATAGAATGAAGGCAGCTGGTTTTTAACATCCATCACTGGAGCAATTATACAATAGGCAAGCTAAGCGAAAGGAGGAAAATCTTTAAAAATCAACACAATAGTAAAATTACATAAATAAGGTCATGTGCAATGGCAACCCAGCATAAAACCCTATGTTAAAGTCTTGATTTCCCTCTGCCAGCAGCTGGAAAGCTCAATGGGGTTTGGATCTACTGCAACCTTACACCAGCTTAATCTACACAGGCATCCTTTAAACCAGCTTTTTTGCAATGTATAATATGGTTCTGTGGTGTACTTGAGCGCTGTAGAAAGTACTTCATATACCTTTAACATTGTGTCTCAGTTCCCACACTACTGAATGGAATAAGTATTAATCATGCCACTTACAGAAATATTTTAAACTAGGAAAATATCCAGGTCTTCGAGTCTCTAAATGACTCCATTATTTTTGGATGAAGATATCACATTTCCCTGTTAAGAAAGTATTGTAAACATAGAGAACCTGTAGCCTTCAAGGTGTTGTAGGATTCTAGCCCTAGACGTCTAAGGCAAGTCTTGGGACTTCATTTCTCA
>NW_028153350.1:0-43467 GCF_964106915.1 Podarcis gaigeae
GGATTGCCGAAAATCCGATTTATGATGAAATTGTGACCCCGGGGCTTATGGATTTTTTCAAAAAAATCATTTTCTACCGGTGAAGTTGTCGAGGACTGATTTCTAGTCCTGTGATAAAAAGCCTTCTGTTTCGACCGCCAAACCTCTCAGGGGAGCATTTGCAACCGTCTGGCACCATTTTTGAGTGCATTGCCGAACGTCCGATTTTTGCTGAAATTGTGACCCCGGTGCTTAGGGATTTTTCAAAAAATCATTTTCTGCCGGTGAAGTTGTCAAGGACTGATTTCTTGTCCTGTGATAAACAGCCTTCTGTTTCGACCGCCAAACCTCTCAGGGGAGCATTTGCAAAAGTTTGGGCATAATTTCTGAGTGAATTGGAGAATGTCATATTTTTGATGAAATTGTGACCCCGGGGCTTAGGGATTTTTTCAAAAAATCTTTTTCTGCCGGTGAAGTTGTCGAGGGCTGATTTCTTGTCCTGTGATAAAAAGCCTTCTGTTTCGACCGCCAAACCTCTCAGGGGAGCATTTGCAACCGTTTGGCACCATTTTTGAGTGGATTCCCAAAAGTCCAATTTTTGATGAAATTGTGACCCCGGGCTTAGAGATTTTTTCAAAAAAAAAAATTTTCTGCCGGTGAAGTTGTCAAGGTCTGATTTCTTGTCCTGTGTTAAAAAGCCTTCTGTTTCGACCGCCACACCTCTCAGGGGAGCATTTGCAACCGTTTGGCACAATTTCTGAGTGAATTGGAGAATGTCATATTTTTGATGAAATTGTGACCCCGGGGCTTAGGGATTTTTTCAAAAAAATCATTTTCTGAGGGTGAAGTTGTCGAGGACTGATTTCTAGTCCTGTGATAAAAAGCCTTCTGTTTCGACCGCCAAACCTCTCAGGGGAGCATTTGCAACCATTTGGCACAATTTCTGAGTGAATTGGAGAATGTCTTATTTTTGATGAAATTGTGACCCCGGGGCTTAGGGATTTTTTTCAAAAAAATCTTTTTCTGCCGGTGAAGTTGTCGAGGGCTGATTTCTTGTCCTGTGATAAAAAGCCTTCTGTTTCGACCGCCAAACCTCTCAGGGGAGCATTTGCAACCGTCTGGCACCATTTTTGAGTGGATTCCCTAAAGTCCAATTTTTGATGAAATTGTGACCCCGGGGCTTAGGGATTTTTTCAAAAAATCTTTTTCTGCCGGTGAAGTTGTCGAGGACTGATTTCTTGTCCTGTGATAAAAAGCCTTCTGTTTCGACCGCCAAACCTCTCAGGGGAGCATTTGCAAACCGTCTGGCACCATATTTGAGTGGATTGCCGAACGTCCGATTTTTGATGAAATTGTGACCCCGGGGCTTAGGGATTTTTTCAAAAAATCCTATTTTGCCGGTAAAGTTGTCGAGGACTGATTTCTTGTTATTTGATAAAAAGCCTTCTGTTTCGACCGCCAAACCTCTCAGGGGAGCATTTGCAACCGTCTGGCACCATTTTTGAGTGGATTCCCAAAAGTCCAATTTTTGATGAAATTGTGACCCCGGGGCTTAGGGATTTTTTCAAAAAATCTTTTTCTGCCGGTGAAGTTGTCGAGGACTGATTTCTTGTCCTGTGATAAAAAGCCTTCTGTTTCGACCGCCAAACCTCTCAGGGGAGCATTTGCAACCGTCTGGCACCATTTTTGAGTGGATTCCCAAAAGTCCGATTTTTGCTGAAATTGTGACCCCGGGGCTTAGGGATTTTTTCAAAAAATCCTTTTCTGCCGGTAAAGTTGTCGAGGACTGATTTCTTGTCCTGTGATAAACAGCCTTCTGTTTCGACCGCCAAACCTCTCAGGGGAGCATTTGCAACCGTTTGGCATAATTTCTGAGTGAATTGGAGAATGTCATATTTTTGATGAAATTGTGACCCCGGGGCTTAGGGATTTTTTCAAAAAAATCATTTTCTGCCGGTGAAGTTGTCGAGGACTGATTTCTAGTCCTGTGATAAAAAGCCTTCTGTTTCGACCGCCAAACCTCTCAGGGGAGCATTTGCAACCGTCTGGCACCATTTTTGAGTGCATTGCCGAACGTCCGATTTTTGCTGAAATTGTGACCCCGGGGCTTAGGGATTTTTCAAAAAATCATTTTCTGCCGGTGAAGTTGTCAAGGACTGATTTCTTGTCCTGTGATAAAAAATCCTTCTGTTTCGACCGCCAAACCTCTCAGGGGAGCATTTGCAACCGTCTGGCACCATTTTTGAGTGGATTGCCGAACGTCCGATTTTTGATGAAATTGTGACCCCGGGGCTTAGGGATTTTTTCAAAAAATCTTTTTCTGCCGGTGAAGTTGTCAAGGGCGGATTTCTTGTCCTGTGATAAACAGCCTTCTGTTTGGACCGCCAAACCTCTCAGGGGAGCATTTGCAACCGTCTGGCACCATTTTTGAGTGGATTGCCGAAAATCCGATTTTTGATGAAATTGTGACCCCGGGGCTTAGGGATTTTTTCAAAAAAATCATTTTCTGCCGGTGAAGTTGTCGAGGACTGATTTCTAGTCCTGTGATAAAAAGCCTTCTGTTTCGACCGCCAAACCTCTCAGGGGAGCATTTGCAACCGTCTGGCACCATTTTTGAGTGCATTGCCGAACGTCCGATTTTTGCTGAAATTGTGACCCCGGGGCTTAGGGATTTTTCAAAAAATCATTTTCTGCCGGTGAAGTTGTCAAGGACTGATTTCTTGTCCTGGTATAAACAGCCTTCTGTTTCGACCGCCAAACCTCTCAGGGGAGCATTTGCAACCGTTTGGCATAATTTCTGAGTGAATTGGAGAATGTCATATTTTTGATGAAATTGTGACCCCGGGGCTTAGGGATTTTTTCAAAAAAATCTTTTTCTGCCGGTGAAGTTGTCGAGGGCTGATTTCTTGTCCTGTGATAAAAAGCCTTCTGTTTCGACCGCCAAACCTCTCAGGGGAGCATTTGCAACCGTTTGGCACCATTTTTGAGTGGATTCCCAAAAGTCCAATTTTTGATGAAATTGTGACCCCGGGGCTTAGGGATTTTTTCAAAAAAAAAATTTTCTGCCGGTGAAGTTGTCGAGGACTGATTTCTAGTCCTGTGATAAAAAGCCTTCTGTTTCGACCGCCAAACCTCTCAGGGGAGCATTTGCAACCGTCTGGCACCATTTTTGAGTGCATTGCCGAACGTCCGATTTTTGCTGAAATTGTGACCCCGGGGCTTAGGGATTTTTCAAAAAATCATTTTCTGCCGGTGAAGTTGTCAAGGACTGATTTCTTGTCCTGTGATAAAAAATCCTTCTGTTTCGACCGCCAAACCTCTCAGGGGAGCATTTGCAACCGTCTGGCACCATTTTTGAGTGGATTGCCGAACGTCCGATTTTTGATGAAATTGTGACCCCGGGGCTTAGGGATTTTTTCAAAAAATCTTTTTCTGCCGGTGAAGTTGTCAAGGGCGGATTTCTTGTCCTGTGATAAACAGCCTTCTGTTTGGACCGCCAAACCTCTCAGGGGAGCATTTGCAACCGTCTGGCACCATTTTTGAGTGGATTGCCGAAAATCCGATTTTTGATGAAATTGTGACCCCGGGGCTTAGGGATTTTTTCAAAAAAATCATTTTCTGCCGGTGAAGTTGTCGAGGACTGATTTCTAGTCCTGTGATAAAAAGCCTTCTGTTTCGACCGCCAAACCTCTCAGGGGAGCATTTGCAACCGTCTGGCACCATTTTTGAGTGCATTGCCGAACGTCCGATTTTTGCTGAAATTGTGACCCCGGGGCTTAGGGATTTTTCAAAAAATCATTTTCTGCCGGTGAAGTTGTCAAGGACTGATTTCTTGTCCTGGTATAAACAGCCTTCTGTTTCGACCGCCAAACTTCTCAGGGGAGCATTTGCAACCGTTTGGCATAATTTCTGAGTGAATTGGAGAATGTCATATTTTTGATGAAATTGTGACCCCGGGGCTTAGGATTTTTTCAAAAAAATCTTTTTCTGCCGGTGAAGTTGTCGAGGGCTGATTTCTTGTCCTGTGATAAAAAGCCTTCTGTTTCGACCGCCAAACCTCTCAGGGGAGCATTTGCAACCGTTTGGCACCATTTTTGAGTGGATTCCCAAAAGTCCAATTTTTGATGAAATTGTGACCCCGGGGCTTAGGGATTTTTTCAAAAAAAAAATTTTCTGCCGGTGAAGTTGTCGAGGTCTGATTTCTTGTCCTGTGATAAAAAGCCTTCTGTTTCGACCACCACACCTCTCAGGGGAGCATTTGCAACCGTTTGGCACAATTTCTGAGTGAATTGGAGAATGTCATATTTTTGATGAAATTGTGACCCCGGGGGGCTTAGGGATTTTTTCAGAAAAATCTTTTTCTGCCGGTGAAGTTGTCGAGGACTGATTTCTTGTCCTGTGATAAAAAGCCTTCTGTTTCGACCGCCAAACCTCTCAGGGGAGCATTTGCAACCGTCTGGCACCATTTTTGAGTGGATTCCCAAAGTCCGAATTTTGATGAAATTGTGACCCCGGGGCTTAGGGATTTTTTCAAAAAATCATTTTCTGCCGGGGAAGTTGTCGAGGACTGATTTCTACTCCTGTGATAAAAAGCCTTCTGTTTCGACCGCCAAACCTCTCAGGGGAGCATTTGCAACCGTCTGGCACCATTTTTGAGTGGATTCCCTAAAGTCCAATTTTTGATGAAATTGTGACCCCGGGGCTTAGGGATTTTTTCAAAAAATCCTATTCTGCCGGTGAAGTTATCGACGACTGATTTCTTGTTATTTGATAAAAAGCCTTCTGTTTCGACCGCCAAACCTCTCAGGGGAGCATTTGCAACCGTCTGGCACCATTTTTGAGTGGATTCCCAAAAGTCCAATTTTTGATGAAATTGTGACCCCGGGGCTTAGGGATTTTTTCAAAAAATCCTTTTCTGCCGGTAAAGTTGTCGAGGACTGATTTCTTGTCCTGTGATAAAAAGCCTTCTGTTTCGACCGCCAAACCTCTCAGGGCAGCATTTGCAACCGTCTGGCACCATTTTTGAGTGGATTGCCGAACGTCCGATTATTGATGAAATTGTGACCCCAGGGCTTAGGGATTTTTTCGAAAATCTTGTTCTGCCGGTGAAGTTGTCGAGGACTGATTTCTTGTCCTGTGATAAAAAGCCTTCTGTTTCGACCGCCAAACCTCTCAGGGGAGCATTTGCAACCGTTTGGCACAATTTCTGAGTGAATTGGAGAATGTCATATTTTTGATGAAATTGTGACCCCGGGGCTTAGGGATTTTTTCAAAAGAATCATTTTCTGCCGGTGAAGTTGTCGAGGACTGATTTCTTGTCCTGTGATAAAAAAGCCTTCTGTTTCGACCGCCAAACCTCTCAGGGGAGCATTTGCAACCGTCTGGCACCATTTTTGAGTGGATTGCCGAACGTCCGATTTTTGATGAAATTGTGACCCCGGGGCTTAGGGATTTTTTCAAAAAATCTTTTTCTGCCGGTGAAGTTGTCAAGGGCGGATTTCTTGTCCTGTGATAAACAGCCTTCTGTTTGGACCGCCAAACCTCTCAGGGGAGCATTTGCAACCGTCTGGCACCATTTTTGAGTGGATTGCCGAAAATCCAATTTTTGATGAAATTGTGACCCCGGGGCTTATGGATTTTTTCAAAAAAATCATTTTCTACCGGTGAAGTTGTCGAGGACTGATTTCTTGTCCTGTGATAAAAAGCCTTCTGTTTCGACCGCCAAACCTCTCAGGGGAGCATTTGCAACCGTCTGGCACCATTTTTGAGTGCATTGCCGAACGTCCGATTTTTGCTGAAATTGTGACCCCGGTGCTTAGGGATTTTTCAAAAAATCATTTTCTGCCGGTGAAGTTGTCAAGGACTGATTTCTTGTCCTGTGATAAACAGCCTTCTGTTTCGACCGCCAAACCTCTCAGGGGAGCATTTGCAAAAGTTTGGCATAATTTCTGAGTGAATTGGAGAATGTCATATTTTTGATGAAATTGTGACCCCGGGGCTTAGGGATTTTTTCAAAAAAATCTTTTTCTGCCGGTGAAGTTGTCGAGGGCTGATTTCTTGTCCTGTGATAAAAAGCCTTCTGTTTCGACCGCCAAACCTCTCAGGGGAGCATTTGCAACCGTTTGGCACCATTTTTGAGTGGATTCCCAAAAGTCCAATTTTTGATGAAATTGTGACCCCGGGGCTTAGAGATTTTTTCAAAAAAAAAATTTTCTGCCGGTGAAGTTGTCAAGGTCTGATTTCTTGTCCTGTGTTAAAAAGCCTTCTGTTTCGACCGCCACACCTCTCAGGGGAGCATTTGCAACCGTTTGGCACAATTTCTGAGTGAATTGGAGAATGTCATATTTTTGATGAAATTGTGACCCCGGGGCTTAGGGATTTTTTCAAAAAAATCATTTTCTGAGGGTGAAGTTGTCGAGGACTGATTTCTAGTCCTGTGATAAAAAGCCTTCTGTTTCGACCGCCAAACCTCTCAGGGGAGCATTTGCAACCATTTGGCACAATTTCTGAGTGAATTGGAGAATGTCTTATTTTTGATGAAATTGTGACCCCGGGGCTTAGGGATTTTTTCAAAAAAATCTTTTTCTGCCGGTGAAGTTGTCGAGGGCTGATTTCTTGTCCTGTGATAAAAAGCCTTCTGTTTCGACCGCCAAACCTCTCAGGGGAGCATTTGCAACCGTCTGGCACCATTTTTGAGTGGATTCCCTAAAGTCCAATTTTTGATGAAATTGTGACCCCGGGGCTTAGGGATTTTTTCAAAAAATCTTTTTCTGCCGGTGAAGTTGTCGAGGACTGATTTCTTGTCCTGTGATAAAAAGCCTTCTGTTTCGACCGCCAAACCTCTCAGGGGAGCATTTGCAACCGTCTGGCACCATATTTGAGTGGATTGCCGAACGTCCGATTTTTGATGAAATTGTGACCCCGGGGCTTAGGGATTTTTTCAAAAAATCCTATTTTGCCGGTAAAGTTGTCGAGGACTGATTTCTTGTTATTTGATAAAAAGCCTTCTGTTTCGACCGCCAAACCTCTCAGGGGAGCATTTGCAACCGTCTGGCACCATTTTTGAGTGGATTCCCAAAAGTCCAATTTTTGATGAAATTGTGACCCCGGGGCTTAGGGATTTTTTCAAAAAATCTTTTTCTGCCGGTGAAGTTGTCGAGGACTGATTTCTTGTCCTGTGATAAAAAGCCTTCTGTTTCGACCGCCAAACCTCTCAGGGGAGCATTTGCAACCGTCTGGCACCATTTTTGAGTGGATTCCCAAAAGTCCGATTTTTGCTGAAATTGTGACCCCGGGGCTTAGGGATTTTTTCAAAAAATCCTTTTCTGCCGGTAAAGTTGTCGAGGACTGATTTCTTGTCCTGTGATAAACAGCCTTCTGTTTCGACCGCCAAACCTCTCAGGGGAGCATTTGCAACCGTTTGGCATAATTTCTGAGTGAATTGGAGAATGTCATATTTTTGATGAAATTGTGACCCCGGGGCTTAGGGATTTTTTCAAAAAAATCATTTTCTGCCGGTGAAGTTGTCGAGGACTGATTTCTAGTCCTGTGATAAAAAGCCTTCTGTTTCGACCGCCAAACCTCTCAGGGGAGCATTTGCAACCGTCTGGCACCATTTTTGAGTGCATTGCCGAACGTCCGATTTTTGCTGAAATTGTGACCCCGGGGCTTAGGGATTTTTCAAAAAATCATTTTCTGCCGGTGAAGTTGTCAAGGACTGATTTCTTGTCCTGTGATAAAAAATCCTTCTGTTTCGACCGCCAAACCTCTCAGGGGAGCATTTGCAACCGTCTGGCACCATTTTTGAGTGGATTGCCGAACGTCCGATTTTTGATGAAATTGTGACCCCGGGGCTTAGGGATTTTTTCAAAAAATCTTTTTCTGCCGGTGAAGTTGTCAAGGGCGGATTTCTTGTCCTGTGATAAACAGCCTTCTGTTTGGACCGCCAAACCTCTCAGGGGAGCATTTGCAACCGTCTGGCACCATTTTTGAGTGGATTGCCGAAAATCCGATTTTTGATGAAATTGTGACCCCGGGGCTTAGGGATTTTTTCAAAAAAATCATTTTCTGCCGGTGAAGTTGTCGAGGACTGATTTCTAGTCCTGTGATAAAAAGCCTTCTGTTTCGACCGCCAAACCTCTCAGGGGAGCATTTGCAACCGTCTGGCACCATTTTTGAGTGCATTGCCGAACGTCCGATTTTTGCTGAAATTGTGACCCCGGGGCTTAGGGATTTTTCAAAAAATCATTTTCTGCCGGTGAAGTTGTCAAGGACTGATTTCTTGTCCTGGTATAAACAGCCTTCTGTTTCGACCGCCAAACCTCTCAGGGGAGCATTTGCAACCGTTTGGCATAATTTCTGAGTGAATTGGAGAATGTCATATTTTTGATGAAATTGTGACCCCGGGGCTTAGGGATTTTTTCAAAAAAATCTTTTTCTGCCGGTGAAGTTGTCGAGGGCTGATTTCTTGTCCTGTGATAAAAAGCCTTCTGTTTCGACCGCCAAACCTCTCAGGGGAGCATTTGCAACCGTTTGGCACCATTTTTGAGTGGATTCCCAAAAGTCCAATTTTTGATGAAATTGTGACCCCGGGGCTTAGGGATTTTTTCAAAAAAAAAATTTTCTGCCGGTGAAGTTGTCGAGGTCTGATTTCTTGTCCTGTGATAAAAAGCCTTCTGTTTCGACCACCACACCTCTCAGGGGAGCATTTGCAACCGTTTGGCACAATTTCTGAGTGAATTGGAGAATGTCATATTTTTGATGAAATTGTGACCCCGGGGGGCTTAGGGATTTTTTCAGAAAAATCTTTTTCTGCCGGTGAAGTTGTCGAGGACTGATTTCTTGTCCTGTGATAAAAAGCCTTCTGTTTGGACCGCCAAACCTCTCAGGGGAGCATTTGCAACCGTCTGGCACCATTTTTGAGTGGATTCCCAAAGTCCGAATTTTGATGAAATTGTGACCCCGGGGCTTAGGGATTTTTTCAAAAAAATCATTTTCTGCCGGGGAAGTTGTCGAGGACTGATTTCTACTCCTGTGATAAAAAGCCTTCTGTTTCGACCGCCAAACCTCTCAGGGGAGCATTTGCAACCGTCTGGCACCATTTTTGAGTGGATTCCCTAAAGTCCAATTTTTGATGAAATTGTGACCCCGGGGCTTAGGGATTTTTTCAAAAAATCCTATTCTGCCGGTGAAGTTATCGACGACTGATTTCTTGTTATTTGATAAAAAGCCTTCTGTTTCGACCGCCAAACCTCTCAGGGGAGCATTTGCAACCGTCTGGCACCATTTTTGAGTGGATTCCCAAAAGTCCAATTTTTGATGAAATTGTGACCCCGGGGCTTAGGGATTTTTTCAAAAAATCCTTTTCTGCCGGTAAAGTTGTCGAGGACTGATTTCTTGTCCTGTGATAAAAAGCCTTCTGTTTCGACCGCCAAACCTCTCAGGGCAGCATTTGCAACCGTCTGGCACCATTTTTGAGTGGATTGCCGAACGTCCGATTTTTGATGAAATTGTGACCCCAGGGCTTAGGGATTTTTTCGAAAATCTTGTTCTGCCGGTGAAGTTGTCGAGGACTGATTTCTTGTCCTGTGATAAAAAGCCTTCTGTTTCGACCGCCAAACCTCTCAGGGGAGCATTTGCAACCGTTTGGCACAATTTCTGAGTGAATTGGAGAATGTCATATTTTTGATGAAATTGTGACCCCGGGGCTTAGGGATTTTTTCAAAAGAATCATTTTCTGCCGGTGAAGTTGTCGAGGACTGATTTCTTGTCCTGTGATAAAAAAGCCTTCTGTTTCGACCGCCAAACCTCTCAGGGGAGCATTTGCAACCGTCTGGCACCATTTTTGAGTGGATTGCCGAACGTCCGATTTTTGATGAAATTGTGACCCCGGGGCTTAGGGATTTTTTCAAAAAATCTTTTTCTGCCGGTGAAGTTGTCAAGGGCGGATTTCTTGTCCTGTGATAAACAGCCTTCTGTTTGGACCGCCAAACCTCTCAGGGGAGCATTTGCAACCGTCTGGCACCATTTTTGAGTGGATTGCCGAAAATCCAATTTTTGATGAAATTGTGACCCCGGGGCTTATGGATTTTTTCAAAAAAATCATTTTCTACCGGTGAAGTTGTCGAGGACTGATTTCTAGTCCTGTGATAAAAAGCCTTCTGTTTCGACCGCCAAACCTCTCAGGGGAGCATTTGCAACCGTCTGGCACCATTTTTGAGTGCATTGCCGAACGTCCGATTTTTGCTGAAATTGTGACCCCGGTGCTTAGGGATTTTTCAAAAAATCATTTTCTGCCGGTGAAGTTGTCAAGGACTGATTTCTTGTCCTGTGATAAACAGCCTTCTGTTTCGACCGCCAAACCTCTCAGGGGAGCATTTGCAAAAGTTTGGCATAATTTCTGAGTGAATTGGAGAATGTCATATTTTTGATGAAATTGTGACCCCGGGGCTTAGGGATTTTTTCAAAAAAATCTTTTTCTGCCGGTGAAGTTGTCGAGGGCTGATTTCTTGTCCTGTGATAAAAAGCCTTCTGTTTCGACCGCCAAACCTCTCAGGGGAGCATTTGCAACCGTTTGGCACCATTTTTGAGTGGATTCCCAAAAGTCCAATTTTTGATGAAATTGTGAGCCCGGGGCTTAGAGATTTTTTCAAAAAAAAAATTTTCTGCCGGTGAAGTTGTCAAGGTCTGATTTCTTGTCCTGTGTTAAAAAGCCTTCTGTTTCGACCGCCACACCTCTCAGGGGAGCATTTGCAACCGTTTGGCACAATTTCTGAGTGAATTGGAGAATGTCATATTTTTGATGAAATTGTGACCCCGGGGCTTAGGGATTTTTTCAAAAAAATCATTTTCTGAGGGTGAAGTTGTCGAGGACTGATTTCTAGTCCTGTGATAAAAAGCCTTCTGTTTCGACCGCCAAACCTCTCAGGGGAGCATTTGCAACCATTTGGCACAATTTCTGAGTGAATTGGAGAATGACTTATTTTTGATGAAATTGTGACCCCGGGGCTTAGGGATTTTTTCAAAAAAATCTTTTTCTGCCGGTGAAGTTGTCGAGGGCTGATTTCTTGTCCTGTGATAAAAAGCCTTCTGTTTCGACCGCCAAACCTCTCAGGGGAGCATTTGCAACCGTCTGGCACCATTTTTGAGTGGATTCCCTAAAGTCCAATTTTTGATGAAATTGTGACCCCGGGGCTTAGGGATTTTTTCAAAAAATCTTTTTCTGCCGGTGAAGTTGTCGAGGACTGATTTCTTGTCCTGTGATAAAAAGCCTTCTGTTTCGACCGCCAAACCTCTCAGGGGAGCATTTGCAACCGTCTGGCACCATATTTGAGTGGATTGCCGAACGTCCGATTTTTGATGAAATTGTGACCCCGGGGCTTAGGGATTTTTTCAAAAAATCCTATTTTGCCGGTAAAGTTGTCGAGGACTGATTTCTTGTTATTTGATAAAAAGCCTTCTGTTTCGACCGCCAAACCTCTCAGGGGAGCATTTGGAACCGTCTGGCACCATTTTTGAGTGGATTCCCAAAAGTCCAATTTTTGATGAAATTGTGACCCCGGGGCTTAGGGATTTTTTCAAAAGAATCATTTTCTGCCGGTGAAGTTGTCGAGGACTGATTTCTTGTCCTGTGATAAAAAAGCCTTCTGTTTCGACCGCCAAACCTCTCAGGGGAGCATTTGCAACCGTCTGGCACCATTTTTGAGTGGATTGCCGAACGTCCGATTTTTGATGAAATTGTGACCCCGGGGCTTAGGGATTTTTTCAAAAAATCTTTTTCTGCCGGTGAAGTTGTCAAGGGCGGATTTCTTGTCCTGTGATAAACAGCCTTCTGTTTGGACCGCCAAACCTCTCAGGGGAGCATTTGCAACCGTCTGGCACCATTTTTGAGTGCATTGCCGAACGTCCGATTTTTGCTGAAATTGTGACCCCGGGGCTTAGGGATTTTTCAAAAAATCATTTTCTGCCGGTGAAGTTGTCAAGGACTGATTTCTTGTCCTGTGATAAACAGCCTTCTGTTTCGACCGCCAAACCTCTCAGGGGAGCATTTGCAACCGTTTGGCATAATTTCTGAGTGAATTGGAGAATGTCATATTTTTGATGAAATTGTGACCCCGGGGCTTAGGGATTTTTTCAAAAAAATCATTTTCTGCCGGTGAAGTTGTCGAGGACTGATTTCTTGTCCTGTGATAAAAAGCCTTCTGTTTCGACCGCCAAACCTCTCAGGGGAGCATTTGCAACCGTCTGGCACCATTTTTGAGTGCATTGCCGAACGTCCGATTTTTGCTGAAATTGTGACCCCGGGGCTTAGGGATTTTTTCAAAAGAATCATTTTCTGCCGGTGAAGTTGTCGAGGACTGATTTCTTGTCCTGTGATAAAAAAGCCTTCTGTTTCGACCGCCAAACCTCTCAGGGGAGCATTTGCAACCGTCTGGCACCATTTTTGAGTGGATTGCCGAACGTCCGATTTTTGATGAAATTGTGACCCCGGGGCTTAGGGATTTTTTCAAAAAATCTTTTTCTGCCGGTGAAGTTGTCAAGGGCGGATTTCTTGTCCTGTGATAAACAGCCTTCTGTTTGGACCGCCAAACCTCTCAGGGGAGCATTTGCAACCGTCTGGCACCATTTTTGAGTGGATTGCCGAAAATCCAATTTTTGATGAAATTGTGACCCCGGGGCTTATGGATTTTTTCAAAAAAATCATTTTCTACCGGTGAAGTTGTCGAGGACTGATTTCTAGTCCTGTGATAAAAAGCCTTCTGTTTCGACCGCCAAACCTCTCAGGGGAGCATTTGCAACCGTCTGGCACCATTTTTGAGTGCATTGCCGAACGTCCGATTTTTGCTGAAATTGTGACCCCGGTGCTTAGGGATTTTTCAAAAAATCATTTTCTGCCGGTGAAGTTGTCAAGGACTGATTTCTTGTCCTGTGATAAACAGCCTTCTGTTTCGACCGCCAAACCTCTCAGGGGAGCATTTGCAAAAGTTTGGCATAATTTCTGAGTGAATTGGAGAATGTCATATTTTTGATGAAATTGTGACCCCGGGGCTTAGGGATTTTTTCAAAAAAATCTTTTTCTGCCGGTGAAGTTGTCGAGGGCTGATTTCTTGTCCTGTGATAAAAAGCCTTCTGTTTCGACCGCCAAACCTCTCAGGGGAGCATTTGCAACCGTTTGGCACCATTTTTGAGTGGATTCCCAAAAGTCCAATTTTTGATGAAATTGTGAGCCCGGGGCTTAGAGATTTTTTCAAAAAAAAAATTTTCTGCCGGTGAAGTTGTCAAGGTCTGATTTCTTGTCCTGTGTTAAAAAGCCTTCTGTTTCGACCGCCACACCTCTCAGGGGAGCATTTGCAACCGTTTGGCACAATTTCTGAGTGAATTGGAGAATGTCATATTTTTGATGAAATTGTGACCCCGGGGCTTAGGGATTTTTTCAAAAAAATCATTTTCTGAGGGTGAAGTTGTCGAGGACTGATTTCTAGTCCTGTGATAAAAAGCCTTCTGTTTCGACCGCCAAACCTCTCAGGGGAGCATTTGCAACCATTTGGCACAATTTCTGAGTGAATTGGAGAATGACTTATTTTTGATGAAATTGTGACCCCGGGGCTTAGGGATTTTTTCAAAAAAATCTTTTTCTGCCGGTGAAGTTGTCGAGGGCTGATTTCTTGTCCTGTGATAAAAAGCCTTCTGTTTCGACCGCCAAACCTCTCAGGGGAGCATTTGCAACCGTCTGGCACCATTTTTGAGTGGATTCCCTAAAGTCCAATTTTTGATGAAATTGTGACCCCGGGGCTTAGGGATTTTTTCAAAAAATCTTTTTCTGCCGGTGAAGTTGTCGAGGACTGATTTCTTGTCCTGTGATAAAAAGCCTTCTGTTTCGACCGCCAAACCTCTCAGGGGAGCATTTGCAACCGTCTGGCACCATATTTGAGTGGATTGCCGAACGTCCGATTTTTGATGAAATTGTGACCCCGGGGCTTAGGGATTTTTTCAAAAAATCCTATTTTGCCGGTAAAGTTGTCGAGGACTGATTTCTTGTTATTTGATAAAAAGCCTTCTGTTTCGACCGCCAAACCTCTCAGGGGAGCATTTGGAACCGTCTGGCACCATTTTTGAGTGGATTCCCAAAAGTCCAATTTTTGATGAAATTGTGACCCCGGGGCTTAGGGATTTTTTCAAAAGAATCATTTTCTGCCGGTGAAGTTGTCGAGGACTGATTTCTTGTCCTGTGATAAAAAAGCCTTCTGTTTCGACCGCCAAACCTCTCAGGGGAGCATTTGCAACCGTCTGGCACCATTTTTGAGTGGATTGCCGAACGTCCGATTTTTGATGAAATTGTGACCCCGGGGCTTAGGGATTTTTTCAAAAAATCTTTTTCTGCCGGTGAAGTTGTCAAGGGCGGATTTCTTGTCCTGTGATAAACAGCCTTCTGTTTGGACCGCCAAACCTCTCAGGGGAGCATTTGCAACCGTCTGGCACCATTTTTGAGTGCATTGCCGAACGTCCGATTTTTGCTGAAATTGTGACCCCGGGGCTTAGGGATTTTTCAAAAAATCATTTTCTGCCGGTGAAGTTGTCAAGGACTGATTTCTTGTCCTGTGATAAACAGCCTTCTGTTTCGACCGCCAAACCTCTCAGGGGAGCATTTGCAACCGTTTGGCATAATTTCTGAGTGAATTGGAGAATGTCATATTTTTGATGAAATTGTGACCCCGGGGCTTAGGGATTTTTTCAAAAAAATCATTTTCTGCCGGTGAAGTTGTCGAGGACTGATTTCTTGTCCTGTGATAAAAAGCCTTCTGTTTCGACCGCCAAACCTCTCAGGGGAGCATTTGCAACCGTTTGGCACCATTTTTGAGTGAATTGGAGAATGTCATATTTTTGATGAAATTGTGACCCCGGGGCTTAGGGATTTTTTCAAAAAAATCATTTTCTGCCGGTGAAGTTGTCGAGGACTGATTTCTAGTCCTGTGATAAAAAGCCTTCTGTTTCGACCGCCAAACCTCTCAGGGGAGCATTTGCAACCGTCTGGCATCATTTTTGAGTGCATTGCCGAACGTCCGATTTTTGCTGAAATTGTGACCCCGGGGCTTAGGGATTTTTCAAAAAATCATTTTCTGCCGGTGAAGTTGTCAAGGACTGATTTCTTGTCCTGTGATAAAAAATCCTTCTGTTTCGACCGCCAAACCTCTCAGGGGAGCATTTGCAACCGTCTGGCACCATTTTTGAGTGGATTGCCGAACGTCCGATTTTTGATGAAATTGTGACCCCGGGGCTTAGGGATTTTTTCAAAAAATCTTTTTCTGCCGGTGAAGTTGTCAAGGGCGGATTTCTTGTCCTGTGATAAACAGCCTTCTGTTTGGACCGCCAAACCTCTCAGGGGAGCATTTGCAACCGTCTGGCACCATTTTTGAGTGGATTGCCGAAAATCCGATTTTTGATGAAATTGTGACCCCGGGGCTTAGGGATTTTTTCAAAAAAATCATTTTCTGCCGGTGAAGTTGTCGAGGACTGATTTCTAGTCCTGTGATAAAAAGCCTTCTGTTTCGACCGCCAAACCTCTCAGGGGAGCATTTGCAACCGTCTGGCACCATTTTTGAGTGCATTGCCGAACGTCCGATTTTTGCTGAAATTGTGACCCCGGGGCTTAGGGATTTTTCAAAAAATCATTTTCTGCCGGTGAAGTTGTCAAGGACTGATTTCTTGTCCTGTGATAAACAGCCTTCTGTTTCGACCGCCAAACCTCTCAGGGGAGCATTTGCAACCGTTTGGCATAATTTCTGAGTGAATTGGAGAATGTCATATTTTTGATGAAATTGTGACCCCGGGGCTTAGGGATTTTTTCAAAAAAATCTTTTTCTGCCGGTGAAGTTGTCGAGGGCTGATTTCTTGTCCTGTGATAAAAAGCCTTCTGTTTCGACCGCCAAACCTCTCAGGGGAGCATTTGCAACCGTTTGGCACCATTTTTGAGTGGATTCCCAAAAGTCCAATTTTTGATGAAATTGTGACCCCGGGGCTTAGGGATTTTTTCAAAAAAAAAAATTTCTGCCGGTGAAGTTGTCGAGGTCTGATTTCTTGTCCTGTGATAAAAAGCCTTCTGTTTCGACCACCACACCTCTCAGGGGAGCATTTGCAACCGTTTGGCACAATTTCTGAGTGAATTGGAGAATGTCATATTTTTGATGAAATTGTGACCCCGGGGCTTAGGGATTTTTTCAGAAAAATCTTTTTCTGCCGGTGAAGTTGTCGAGGACTGATTTCTTGTCCTGTGATAAAAAGCCTTCTGTTTCGACCGCCAAACCTCTCAGGGGAGCATTTGCAACCGTCTGGCACCATTTTTGAGTGGATTCCCAAAGTCCGAATTTTGATGAAATTGTGACCCCGGGGCTTAGGGATTTTTTCAAAAAAATCATTTTCTGCCGGGGAAGTTGTCGAGGACTGATTTCTACTCCTGTGATAAAAAGCCTTCTGTTTCGACCGCCAAACCTCTCAGGGGAGCATTTGCAACCGTCTGGCACCATTTTTGAGTGGATTCCCTAAAGTCCAATTTTTGATGAAATTGTGACCCCGGGGCTTAGGGATTTTTTCAAAAAATCCTATTCTGCCGGTGAAGTTATCGACGACTGATTTCTTGTTATTTGATAAAAAGCCTTCTGTTTCGACCGCCAAACCTCTCAGGGGAGCATTTGCAACCGTCTGGCACCATTTTTGAGTGGATTCCCAAAAGTCCAATTTTTGATGAAATTGTGACCCCGGGGCTTAGGGATTTTTTCAAAAAATCCTTTTCTGCCGGTAAAGTTGTCGAGGACTGATTTCTTGTCCTGTGATAAAAAGCCTTCTGTTTCGACCGCCAAACCTCTCAGGGCAGCATTTGCAACCGTCTGGCACCATTTTTGAGTGGATTGCCGAACATCCGATTTTTGATGAAATTGTGACCCCGGGGCTTAGGGATTTTTTCAAAAATCTTGTTCTGCCGGTGAAGTTGTCGAGGACTGATTTCTACTCCTGTGATAAAAAGCCTTCTGTTTCGACCGCCAAACCTCTCAGGGGAGCATTTGCAACCGTTTGGCACAATTTCTGAGTGAATTGGAGAATGTCATATTTTTGATGAAATTGTGACCCCGGGGCTTAGGGATTTTTTGAAAAGAATCATTTTCTGCCGGTGAAGTTGTCGAGGACTGATTTCTTGTCCTGTGATAAAAAAGCCTTCTGTTTCGACCGCCAAACCTCTCAGGGGAGCATTTGCAACCGTCTGGCACCATTTTTGAGTGGATTGCCGAACATCCGATTTTTGATGAAATTGTGACCCCGGGGCTTAGGGATTTTTTCAAAAAATCTTTTTCTGCCGGTGAAGTTGTCAAGGGCGGATTTCTTGTCCTGTGATAAACAGCCTTCTGTTTGGACCGCCAAACCTCTCAGGGGAGCATTTGCAACCGTCTGGCACCATTTTTGAGTGGATTGCCGAAAATCCGATTTTTGATGAAATTGTGACCCCGGGGCTTAGGGATTTTTTCAAAAAAATCATTTTCTGCCGGTGAAGTTGTCGAGGACTGATTTCTAGTCCTGTGATAAAAAGCCTTCTGTTTCGACCGCCAAACCTCTCAGGGGAGCATTTGCAACCGTCTGGCACCATTTTTGAGTGCATTGCCGAACGTCCGATTTTTGCTGAAATTGTGACCCCGGTGCTTAGGGATTTTTCAAAAAATCATTTTCTGCCGGTGAAGTTGTCAAGGACTGATTTCTTGTCCTGTGATAAACAGCCTTCTGTTTCGACCGCCAAACCTCTCAGGGGAGCATTTGCAAAAGTCTGGCATAATTTCTGAGTGAATTGGAGAATGTCATATTTTTGATGAAATTGTGACCCCGGGGCTTAGGGATTTTTTCAAAAAAATCTTTTTCTGCCGGTGAAGTTGTCGAGGGCTGATTTCTTGTCCTGTGATAAAAAGCCTTCTGTTTCGACCGCCAAACCTCTCAGGGGAGCATTTGCAACCGTTTGGCACCATTTTTGAGTGGATTCCCAAAAGTCCAATTTTTGATGAAATTGTGACCCCGGGGCTTAGGGATTTTTTCAAAAAAAAAATTTTCTGCCGGTGAAGTTGTCAAGGTCTGATTTCTTGTCCTGTGTTAAAAAGCCTTCTGTTTCGACCGCCACACCTCTCAGGGGAGCATTTGCAACCGTTTGGCACAATTTCTGAGTGAATTGGAGAATGTCATATTTTTGATGAAATTGTGACCCCGGGGCTTAGGGATTTTTTCAAAAAAATCATTTTCTGAGGGTGAAGTTGTCGAGGACTGATTTCTAGTCCTGTGATAAAAAGCCTTCTGTTTCGACCGCCAAACCTGTCAGGGGAGCATTTGCAACCATTTGGCACAATTTCTGAGTGAATTGGAGAATGTCTTATTTTTGATGAAATTGTGACCCCGGGGCTTAGGGATTTTTTCAAAAAAATCTATTTCTGCCGGTGAAGTTGTCGAGGGCTGATTTCTTGTCCTGTGATAAAAAGCCTTCTGTTTCAAAAGCCAAACCTCTCAGGGGAGCATTTGCAACCGTCTGGCACCATTTTTGAGTGGATTCCCTAAAGTCCAATTTTTGATGAAATTGTGACCCCGGGGCTTAGGGATTTTTTCAAAAAATCTTTTTCTGCCGGTGAAGTTGTCGAGGACTGATTTCTTGTCCTGTGATAAAAAGCCTTCTGTTTCGACCGCCAAACCTCTCAGGGGAGCATTTGCAACCGTCTGGCACCATATTTGAGTGGATTGCCGAACGTCCGATTTTTGATGAAATTGTGACCCCGGGGCTTAGGGATTTTTTCAAAAAATCCTATTTTGCCGGTAAAGTTGTCGAGGACTGATTTCTTGTTATTTGATAAAAAGCCTTCTGTTTCGACCGCCAAACCTCTCAGGGGAGCATTTGCAACCGTCTGGCACCATTTTTGAGTGGATTCCCAAAAGTCCAATTTTTGATGAAATTGTGACCCCGGGGCTTAGGGATTTTTTCAAAAAATCCTTTTCTGCCGGTAAAGTTGTCGAGGACTGATTTCTAGTCCTGTGATAAAAAGCCTTCTGTTTCGACCGCCAAACCTCTCAGGGGAGCATTTGCAACCGTCTGGCACCATTTTTGAGTGCATTGCCGAACGTCCGATTTTTGCTGAAATTGTGACCCCGGGGCTTAGGGATTTTTTCAAAAAATCATTTTCTGCCGGTGAAGTTGTCAAGGGCGGATTTCTTGTCCTGTGATAAACAGCCTTCTGTTTGGACCGCCAAACCTCTCAGGGGAGCATTTGCAACCGTCTGGCACCATTTTTGAGTGGATTGCCGAAAATCCGATTTTTGATGAAATTGTGACCCCGGGGCTTAGGGATTTTTTCAAAAAAATCATTTTCTGCCGGTGAAGTTGTCGAGGACTGATTTCTAGTCCTGTGATAAAAAGCCTTCTGTTTCGACCGCCAAACCTCTCAGGGGAGCATTTGCAACCGTCTGGCACCATTTTTGAGTGCATTGCCGAACGTCCGATTTTTGCTGAAATTGTGACCCCGGGGCTTAGGGATTTTTCAAAAAATCATTTTCTGCCGGTGAAGTTGTCAAGGACTGATTTCTTGTCCTGTGATAAACAGCCTTCTGTTTCGACCGCCAAACCTCTCAGGGGAGCATTTGCAACCGTTTGGCATAATTTCTGAGTGAATTGGAGAATGTCATATTTTTGATGAAATTGTGACCCCGGGGCTTAGGGATTTTTTCAAAAAATCTTTTTCTGCCGGTGAAGTTGTCGAGGGCTGATTTCTTGTCCTGTGATAAAAAGCCTTCTGTTTCGACCGCCAAACCTCTCAGGGGAGCATTTGCAACCGTTTGGCACCATTTTTGAGTGGATTCCCAAAAGTCCAATTTTTGATGAAATTGTGACCCCGGGGCTTAGGGATTTTTTCAAAAAAAATTTTTTCTGCCGGTGACGTTGTCGAGGTCTGATTTCTTGTCCTGTGATAAAAAGCCTTCTGTTTCGACCACCACACCTCTCAGGGGAGCATTTGCAACCGTTTGGCACAATTTCTGAGTGAATTGGAGAATGTCATATTTTTGATGAAATTGTGACCCCGGGGCTTAGGGATTTTTTCAGAAAAATCTTTTTCTGCCGGTGAAGTTGTCGAGGACTGATTTCTTGTCCTGTGATAAAAAGCCTTCTGTTTCGACCGCCAAACCTCTCAGGGGAGCATTTGCAACCGTCTGGCACCATTTTTGAGTGGATTCCCAAAGTCCGAATTTTGATGAAATTGTGACCCCGGGGCTTAGGGATTTTTTCAAAAAAATCATTTTCTGCCGGGGAAGTTGTCGAGGACTGATTTCTACTCCTGTGATAAAAAGCCTTCTGTTTCGACCGCCAAACCTCTCAGGGGAGCATTTGCAACCGTCTGGCACCATTTTTGAGTGGATTCCCTAAAGTCCAATTTTTGATGAAATTGTGACCCCGGGGCTTAGGGATTTTTTCAAAAAATCCTATTCTGCCGGTGAAGTTATCGACGACTGATTTCTTGTTATTTGATAAAAAGCCTTCTGTTTCGACCGCCAAACCTCTCAGGGGAGCATTTGCAACCGTCTGGCACCATTTTTGAGTGGATTCCCAAAAGTCCAATTTTTGATGAAATTGTGACCCCAGGGCTTAGGGATTTTTTCAAAAAATCCTTTTCTGCCGGTAAAGTTGTCGAGGACTGATTTCTTGTCCTGTGATAAAAAGCCTTCTGTTTCGACCGCCAAACCTCTCAGGGCAGCATTTGCAACCGTCTGGCACCATTTTTGAGTGGATTGCCGAACGTCCGATTTTTGATGAAATTGTGACCCCAGGGCTTAGGGATTTTTTCAAAAATCTTGTTCTGCCGGTGAAGTTGTCGAGGACTGATTTCTTGTCCTGTGATAAAAAGCCTTCTGTTTCGACCGCCAAACCTCTCAGGGGAGCATTTGCAACCGTTTGGCACAATTTCTGAGTGAATTGGAGAATGTCATATTTTTGATGAAATTGTGACCCCGGGGCTTAGGGATTTTTTCAAAAGAATCATTTTCTGCCGGTGAAGTTGTCGAGGACTGATTTCTTGTCCTGTGATAAAAAAGCCTTCTGTTTCGACCGCCAAACCTCTCAGGGGAGCATTTGCAACCGTCTGGCACCATTTTTGAGTGGATTGCCGAACGTCCGATTTTTGATGAAATTGTGACCCCGGGGCTTAGGGATTTTTTCAAAAAATCTTTTTCTGCCGGTGAAGTTGTCAAGGGCGGATTTCTTGTCCTGTGATAAACAGCCTTCTGTTTGGACCGCCAAACCTCTCAGGGGAGCATTTGCAACCGTCTGGCACCATTTTTGAGTAAATTGCCGAAAATCCGATTTTTGATGAAATTGTGACCCCGGGGCTTAGGGATTTTTTCAAAAAAATCATTTTCTGCCGGTGAAGTTGTCGAGGACTGATTTCTAGTCCTGTGATAAAAAGCCTTCTGTTTCGACCGCCAAACCTCTCAGGGGAGCATTTGCAACCGTCTGGCACCATTTTTGAGTGCATTGCCGAACGTCCGATTTTTGCTGAAATTGTGACCCCGGTGCTTAGGGATTTTTCAAAAAATCATTTTCTGCCGGTGAAGTTGTCAAGGACTGATTTCTTGTCCTGTGATAAACAGCCTTCTGTTTCGACCGCCAAACCTCTCAGGGGAGCATTTGCAAAAGTTTGGCATAATTTCTGAGTGAATTGGAGAATGTCATATTTTTGATGAAATTGTGACCCCGGGGCTTAGGGATTTTTTCAAAAAAATCTTTTTCTGCCGGTGAAGTTGTCGAGGGCTGATTTCTTGTCCTGTGATAAAAAGCCTTCTGTTTCGACCGCCAAACCTCTCAGGGGAGCATTTGCAACCGTTTGGCACCATTTTTGAGTGGATTCCCAAAAGTCCAATTTTTGATGAAATTGTGACCCCGGGGCTTAGGGATTTTTTCAAAAAAAAAATTTTCTGCCGGTGAAGTTGTCAAGGTCTGATTTCTTGTCCTGTGTTAAAAAGCCTTCTGTTTTGACCGCCACACCTCTCAGGGGAGCATTTGCAACCGTTTGGCACAATTTCTGAGTGAATTGGAGAATGTCATATTTTTGATGAAATTGTGACCCCGGGGCTTAGGGATTTTTTCAAAAAAATCATTTTCTGAGGGTGAAGTTGTCGAGGACTGATTTCTAGTCCTGTGATAAAAAGCCTTCTGTTTCGACCGCCAAACCTCTCAGGGGAGCATTTGCAACCATTTGGCACAATTTCTGAGTGAATTGGAGAATGTCTTATTTTTGATGAAATTGTGACCCCGGGGCTTAGGGATTTTTTCAAAAAAATCTATTTCTGCCGGTGAAGTTGTCGAGGGCTGATTTCTTGTCCTGTGATAAAAAGCCTTCTGTTTCGACCGCCAAACCTCTCAGGGGAGCATTTGCAACCGTCTGGCACCATTTTTGAGTGGATTCCCTAAAGTCCAATTTTTGATGAAATTGTGACCCCGGGGCTTAGGGATTTTTTCAAAAAATCTTTTTCTGCCGGTGAAGTTGTCGAGGACTGATTTCTTGTCCTGTGATAAAAAGCCTTCTGTTTCGACCGCCAAACCTCTCAGGGGAGCATTTGCAACCGTCTGGCACCATATTTGAGTGGATTGCCGAACGTCCGATTTTTGATGAAATTGTGACCCCGGGGCTTAGGGATTTTTTCAAAAATCTTGTTCTGCCGGTGAAGTTGTCGAGGACTGATTTCTTGTCCTGTGATAAAAAGCCTTCTGTTTCGACCGCCAAACCTCTCAGGGGAGCATTTGCAACCGTTTGGCACCATTTTTGAGTGGATTGCCGAACGTCCGATTTTTGATGAAATTGTGACCCCGGGGCTTAGGGATTTTTTTCAAAAAATCGTATTCTGCCGGTAAAGTTGTCGAGGGCTGATTTCTTGTCCTGTGATAAAAAGCCTTCTGTTTCGACCGCCAAACCTCTCAGGGGAGCATTTGCAACCGTCTGGCACCATTTTTGAGTGGATTCCCAAAAGTCCAATTTTTGATGAAATTGTGACCCCGGGGCTTAGGGATTTTTTTCAAAAAATCCTATTCTGCCGGTAAAGTTGTCGAGGACTGATTTCTTGTCCTGTGATAAAAAGCCTTCTGTTTCGACCGCCAAACCTCTCAGGGGAGCATTTGCAACCGTCTGGCACCATTTTTGAGTGGATTGCCGAACGTCCGATTTTTGATGAAAATGTGAACCGGGGCTTAGGGATTTTTTCAAAAAAATCTTTTTCTGCCGGTGAAGTTGTCGAGAACTGATTTCTTGTCCTGTGATAAAAAGCCTTCTGTTTCGACCGCCAAACCTCTCAGGGGAGCATTTGCAACCGTCTGGCACCATTTTTGAGTGCATTGCCGAACGTCCGATTTTTGCTGAAATTGTGACCCCGCGGCTTAGGGATTTTTCAAAAAATCATTTTCTGCCGGTGAAGTTGTCAAGGACTGATTTCTTGTCCTGTGATAAACAGCCTTCTGTTTCGACCGCCAAACCTCTCAGGGGAGCATTTGCAACCGTTTGGCACAATTTCTGAGTGAATTGGAGAATGTCATATTTTTGATGAAATTGTGACCCCGGGGCTTAGGGATTTTTTCAAAAAAATCTTTTTCTGCCGGTGAAGTTGTCGAGGGCTGATTTCTTGTCCTGTGATAAAAAGCCTTCTTTTTCGACAGCCAAACCTCTCAGGGGAGCATTTGCAACCGTTTGGCACCATTTTTGAGTGGATTCCCAAAAGTCCAATTTTTGATGAAATTGTGATTCCGGGGCTTAGGGATTTTTTCAAAAAATCCTTTTCAGCCGGTAAAGTTGTCGAGGACTGATTTCTTGTCCTGTGATAAAAAGCCTTCTGTTTCGACCGCCAAACCTCTCAGGGCAGCATTTGCAACTGTCTGGCACCATTTTTGAGTGGATTGCCGAACGTCCGATTTTTGCTGAAATTGTGACCCCGCGGCTTAGGGATTTTTCAAAAAATCATTTTCTGCCGGTGAAGTTGTCAAGGACTGATTTCTTGTCCTGTGATAAACAGCCTTCTGTTTCGACCGCCAAACCTCTCAGGGGAGCATTTGCAACCGTTTGGCACAATTTCTGAGTGAATTGGAGAATGTCATATTTTTGATGAAATTGTGACCCCGGGGCTTAGGGATTTTTTCAAAAAATCTTTTTCTGCCGGTGAAGTTGTCAAGGGCGGATTTCTTGTCCTGTGATAAACAGCCTTCTGTTTGGACCGCCAAACCTCTCAGGGGAGCATTTGCAACCGTCTGGCACCATTTTTGAGTGGATTGCCAAAAATCCGATTTTTGATGAAATTGTGACCCCGGGGCTTAGGGATTTTTTCAGAAAAATCTTTTTCTGCCGGTGAAGTTGTCTAGGACTGATTTCTAGTCCTGTGATAAAAAGCCTTCTGTTTCGACCACCAAACCTCTCAGGGGAGCATTTGCAACCGTCTGGCACCATTTTTGAGTGGATTCCCAAAGTACGAATTTTGATGAAATTGTGACCCCGGGGCTTAGGGATTTTTTCAAAAAAAAAATTTTCTGCCGGTGAAGTTGTCAAGGTCTGATTTCTAGTCCTGTGATAAAAAGCCTTCTGTTTCGACCGCCAAACCTCTCAGGGGAGCATTTGCAACCGTCTGGCACCATTTTTGAGTGGATTCCCTAAAGTCCAATTTTTGATGAAATTGTGACCCCGGGGCTTAGAGATTTTTTCAAAAAATCTTTTTCTGCCGGTGAAGTTGTCGAGGACTGATTTCTTGTCCTGTGATAAAAAGCCTTCTGTTTCGACCGCCAAACCTCTCAGGGGAGCATTTGCAACCGTCTGGCACCATATTTGAGTGGATTGCCGAACGTCCGATTTTTGATGAAATTGTGACCCCGGGGCTTAGGGATTTTTTCAGAAAAATCCTATTTTGCCGGTAAAGTTGTCGAGGACTGATTTCTTGTCCTGTGATAAAAAGCCTTCTGTTTCGACCGCCAAACCTCTCAGGGGAGCATTTGCAACCGTCTGGCACCATTTTTGAGTGGATTCCCAAAAGTCCAATTTTTGATGAAATTGTGACCCCGGGGCTTAGGGATTTTTTCAAAAAATCTTTTTCTGCCGGTGAAGTTGTCGAGGACTGATTTCTTGTCCTGTGATAAAAAGCCTTCTGTTTCGACCGCCAAACCTCTCAGGGGAGCATTTGCAACCGTCTGGCACCATTTTTGAGTGGATTCCCAAAAGTCCAATTTTTGATGAAATTGTGACCCCGGGGCTTAGGGATTTTTTCAAAAAATCCTTTTCTGCCGGTAAAGTTGTCGAGGTCTGATTTCTTGTCCTGTGATAAAAAGCCTTCTGTTTCGACCGCCAAACCTCTCAGGGGAGCATTTGCAACCATTTGGCACAATTTCTGAGTGAATTGGAGAATGTCTTATTTTTGATGAAATTGTGACCCCGGGGCTTAGGGATTTTTTCAAAAAAATCTATTTCTGCCGGTGAAGTTGTCGAGGGCTGATTTCTTGTCCTGTGATAAAAAGCCTTCTGTTTCGACCGCCAAACCTCTCAGGGGAGCATTTGCAACCGTCTGGCACCATTTTTGAGTGCATTGCCGAACGTCCGATTTTTGCTGAAATTGTGACCCCGGGGCTTAGGGATTTTTCAAAAAATCATTTTCTGCCGGTGAAGTTGTCAAGGACTGATTTCTTGTCCTGTGATAAACAGCCTTCTGTTTCGACCGCCAAACCTCTCAGGGGAGCATTTGCAACCGTTTGGCACAATTTCTGAGTGAATTGGAGAATGTCATATTTTTGATGAAATTGTGACCCCGGGGCTTAGGGATTTTTTCAAAAAAATCTTTTTCTGCCGGTGAAGTTGTCGAGGGCTGATTTCTTGTCCTGTGATAAAAAGCCTTCTTTTTCGACCGCCAAACCTCTCAGGGGAGCATTTGCAACCGTTTGGCACAATTTCTGAGTGAATTGGAGAATGTCATATTTTTGATGAAATTGTGACCCCGGGGCTTAGGGATTTTTTCAAAAAAATCATTTTCTGAGGGTGAAGTTGTCGAGGACTGATTTCTAGTCCTGTGATAAAAAGCCTTCTGTTTCGACCGCCAAACCTCTCAGGGGAGCATTTGCAACCGTTTGGCACAATTTCTGAGTGAATTGGAGAATGTCTTATTTTTGATGAAATTGTGACCCCGGGGCTTAGGGATTTTTTAAAAAAAAATCTTTTTCTGCCGGTGAAGTTGTCGAGGGCTGATTTCTTGTCCTGTGATAAAAAGCCTTCTGTTTCGACCGCCAAACCTCTCAGGGGAGCATTTGCAACCGTCTGGCACCATTTTTGAGTGGATTCCCTAAAGTCCAATTTTTGATGAAATTGTGACCCCGGGGCTTAGGGATTTTTTCAAAAAATCTTTTTCTGCCGGTGAAGTTGTCGAGGACTGATTTCTTGTCCTGTGATAAAAAGCCTTCTGTTTTGACCGCCAAACCTCTCAGGGGAGCATTTGCAACCGTCTGGCACCATTTTTGAGTGCATTGCCGAACGTCCGATTTTTGCTGAAATTGTGACCCCGGGGCTTAGGGATTTTTCAAAAAATCATTTTCTGCCGGTGAAGTTGTCAAGGACTGATTTCTTGTCCTGTGATAAACAGCCTTCTGTTTCGACCGCCAAACCTCTCAGGGGAGCATTTGCAACCGTCTGGCACCATTTTTGAGTGGATTGCCGAAAATCCGATTTTTGATGAAATTGTGACCCCGGGGCTTAGGGATTTTTTCAAAAAAATCTTTTTCTGCCGGTGAAGTTGTCGAGGGCTGATTTCTTGTCCTGTGATAAAAAGCCTTCTGTTTCGACCGCCAAACCTCTCAGGGGAGCATTTGCAACCGTTTGGCACCATTTTTGAGTGGATTCCCTAAAGTCCAATTTTTGATGAAATTGTGACCCCGGGGCTTAGGGATTTTTTCAAAAAATCTTTTTCTGCCGGTGAAGTTGTCGAGGACTGATTTCTTGTCCTGTGATAAAAAGCCTTCTGTTTCGACCGCCAAACCTCTCAGGGGAGCATTTGCAACCGTCTGGCACCATATTTGAGTGGATTGCCGAACGTCCGATTTTTGATGAAATTGTGACCCCGGGGCTTAGGGATTTTTTCAAAAAATCCTATTTTGCCGGTAAAGTTGTCGAGGACTGATTTCTTGTTATTTGATAAAAAGCCTTCTGTTTCGACCGCCAAACCTCTCAGGGGAGCATTTGCAACCGTCGGGCACCATTTTTGAGTGGATTCCCAAAAGTCCAACTTCTGATGAAATTGTGACCCCGGGGCTTAGGGATTTTTTCAAAAAATCTTTTTCTGCCGGTGAAGTTGTCGAGGACTGATTTCTTGTCCTGTGATAAAAAGCCTTCTGTTTCGACCGCCAAACCTCTCAGGGGAGCATTTGCAACCGTCTGGCACCATTTTTGAGTGGATTCCCAAAAGTCCAATTTTTGATGAAATTGTGACCCCGGGGCTTAGGGATTTTTTCAAAAAATCCTTTTCTGCCGGTAAAGTTGTCGAGGACTGATTTCTTGTCCTGTGATAAAAAGCCTTCTGTTTCGACCGCCAAACCTCTCAGGGCAGCATTTGCAACCGTCTGGCACCATTTTTGAGTGGATTGCCGAACGTCCGATTTTTGATGAAATTGTGACCCCGGGGCTTAGGGATTTTTTCAAAAATCTTGTTCTGCCGGTGAAGTTGTCGAGGACTGATTTCTTGTCCTGTGATAAAAAGCCTTCTGTTTCGACCGCCAAACCTCTCAGGGGAGCATTTGCAACCGTTTGGCACAATTTCTGAGTGAATTGGAGAATGTCATATTTTTGATGAAATTGTGACCCCGGGGCTTAGGGATTTTTTCAAAAAAATCATTTTCTGCCGGTGAAGTTGTCGAGGGCTGATTTCTTGTCCTGTGATAAAAAGCCTTCTGTTTCGACCGCCAAACCTCTCAGGGGAGCATTTGCAACCGTCTGGCACCATTTTTGAGTGGATTCCCAAAAGTCCAATTTTTGATGAAATTGTGACCCCGGGGCTTAGGGATTTTTTTCAAAAAATCCTATTCTGCCGGTGAAGTTGTCGAAGTCTGATTTCTTGTCCTGTGATAAAAAGCCTTCTTTTTCGACCGCCACACGTCTCAGGGGAGCATTTGCAACCGTTTGGCACAATTTCTGAGTGAATTGGAGAATGTCATATTTTTGATGAAATTGTGACCCCGGGGCTTAGGGATTTTTTCAAAAAAATCATTTTCTGAGGGTGAAGTTGTCGAGGACTGATTTCTAGTCCTGTGATAAAAAGCCTTCTGTTTCGACCGCCAAACCTCTCAGGGGAGCATTTGCAACCGTTTGGCACAATTTCTGAGTGAATTGGAGAATGTCTTATTTTTGATGAAATTGTGACCCCGGGGCTTAGGGATTTTTTCAAAAAAATCTTTTTCTGCCGGTGAAGTTGTCGAGGGCTGATTTCTTGTCCTGTGATAAAAAGCCTTCTGTTTCGACCGCCAAACCTCTCAGGGGAGCATTTGCAACCGTCTGGCACCATTTTTGAGTGGATTCCCTAAAGTGTAATTTTTGATGAAATTGTGACCCCGGGGCTTAGGGATTTTTTTCAAAAAATCTTTTTCTGCCGGTGAAGTTGTCGAGGACTGATTTCTTGTCCTGTGATAAAAAGCCTTCTGTTTTGACGGCCAAACCTCTCAGGGGAGCATTTGCAACCGTCTGGCACCATTTTTGAGTGCATTGCCGAACGTCCGATTTTTGCTGAAATTGTGACCCCGGGGCTTAGGGATTTTTCAAAAAATCATTTTCTGCCGGTGAAGTTGTCAAGGACTGATTTCTTGTCCTGTGATAAACAGCCTTCTGTTTCGACCGCCAAACCTCTCAGGGGAGCATTTGCAACCGTCTGGCACCATTTTTGAGTGGATTGCCGAAAATCCGATTTTTGATGAAATTGTGACCCCGGGGCTTAGGGATTTTTTCAAAAAAATCTTTTTCTGCCGGTGAAGTTCTCGAGGGCTGATTTCTTGTCCTGTGATAAAAAGCCTTCTGTTTCGACCGCCAAACCTCTCAGGGGAGCATTTGCAACCGTTTGGCACCATTTTTGAGTGGATTCCCTAAAGTCCAATTTTTGATGAAATTGTGACCCCGGGGCTTAGGGATTTTTTCAAAAAAAATTTTTTCTGCCGGTGAAGTTGTCGAGGTCTGATTTCTTGTCCTGTGATAAAAAGCCTTCTGGTTCGACCGCCACACCTCTCAGGGGAGCATTTGCAACCGTTTGGCACAATTTCTGAGTGAATTGGAGAATGTCATATTTTTGATGAAATTGTGACCCCGGGGCTTAGGGATTTTTTCAAAAAAATCATTTTCTGAGGGTGAAGTTGTCGAGGACTGATTTCTAGTCCTGTGATAAAAAGCCTTCTGTTTCGACCGCCAAACCTCTCAGGGGAGCATTTGCAACCATTTGGCACAATTTCTGAGTGAATTGGAGAATGTCTTATTTTTGATGAAATTGTGACCCCGGGGCTTAGGGATTTTTTCAAAAAAATCTTTTTCTGCCGGTGAAGTTGTCGAGGGCTGATTTCTTGTCCTGTGATAAAAAGCCTTCTGTTTCGACCGCCAAACCTCTCAGGGGAGCATTTGCAACCGTCTGGCACCATTTTTGAGTGGATTCCCTAAAGTCCAATTTTTGATGAAATTGTGACCCCGGGGCTTAGGGATTTTTTCAAAAAATCTTTTTCTGCCGGTGAAGTTGTCGAGGACTGATTTCTTGTCCTGTGATAAAAAGCCTTCTGTTTCGACCGCCAAACCTCTCAGGGGAGCATTTGCAACCGTCTGGCACCATATTTGAGTGGATTGCCGAACGTCCGATTTTTGATGAAATTGTGACCCCGGGGCTTAGGGATTTTTTCAAAAAATCCTATTTTGCCGGTAAAGTTGTCGAGGACTGATTTCTTGTTATTTGATAAAAAGCCTTCTGTTTCGACCGCCAAACCTCTCAGGGGAGCATTTGCAACCGTCGGGCACCATTTTTGAGTGGATTCCCAAAAGTCCAACTTCTGATGAAATTGTGACCCCGGGGCTTAGGGATTTTTTCAAAAAATCTTTTTCTGCCGGTGAAGTTGTCGAGGGCTGATTTCTTGTCCTGTGATAAAAAGCCTTCTGTTTCGACCGCCAAACCTCTCAGGGGAGCATTTGCAACCGTCTGGCACCATTTTTGAGTGGATTCCCTAAAGTGTAATTTTTGATGAAATTGTGACCCCGGGGCTTAGGGATTTTTTCAAAAAATCTTTTTCTGCCGGTGAAGTTGTCGAGGACTGATTTCTTGTCCTGTGATAAAAAGCCTTCTGTTTTGACCGCCAAACCTCTCAGGGGAGCATTTGCAACCGTCTGGCACCATTTTTGAGTGCATTGCCGAACGTCCGATTTTTGCTGAAATTGTGACCCCGGGGCTTAGGGATTTTTCAAAAAATCATTTTCTGCCGGTGAAGTTGTCAAGGACTGATTTCTTGTCCTGTGATAAACAGCCTTCTGTTTCGACCGCCAAACCTCTCAGGGGAGCATTTGCAACCGTCTGGCACCATTTTTGAGTGGATTGCCGAAAATCCGATTTTTGATGAAATTGTGACCCCGGGGCTTAGGGATTTTTTCAAAAAAATCTTTTTCTGCCGGTGAAGTTGTCGAGGGCTGATTTCTTGTCCTGTGATAAAAAGCCTTCTGTTTCGACCGCCAAACCTCTCAGGGGAGCATTTGCAACCGTTTGGCACCATTTTTGAGTGGATTCCCTAAAGTCCAATTTTTGATGAAATTGTGACCCCGGGGCTTAGGGATTTTTTCAAAAAAAATTTTTTCTGCCGGTGAAGTTGTCGAGGTCTGATTTCTTGTCCTGTGATAAAAAGCCTTCTGTTTCGACCGCCACACCTCTCAGGGGAGCATTTGCAACCGTTTGGCACAATTTCTGAGTGAATTGGAGAATGTCATATTTTTGATGAAATTGTGACCCCGGGGCTTAGGGATTTTTTCAAAAAAATCATTTTCTGAGGGTGAAGTTGTCGAGGACTGATTTCTAGTCCTGTGATAAAAAGCCTTCTGTTTCGACCGCCAAACCTCTCAGGGGAGCATTTGCAACCATTTGGCACAATTTCTGAGTGAATTGGAGAATGTCTTATTTTTGATGAAATTGTGACCCCGGGGCTTAGGGATTTTTTCAAAAAAATCTTTTTCTGCCGGTGAAGTTGTCGAGGGCTGATTTCTTGTCCTGTGATAAAAAGCCTTCTGTTTCGACCGCCAAACCTCTCAGGGGAGCATTTGCAACCGTCTGGCACCATTTTTGAGTGGATTCCCTAAAGTCCAATTTTTGATGAAATTGTGACCCCGGGGCTTAGGGATTTTTTCAAAAAATCTTTTTCTGCCGGTGAAGTTGTCGAGGACTGATTTCTTGTCCTGTGATAAAAAGCCTTCTGTTTCGACCGCCAAACCTCTCAGGGGAGCATTTGCAACCGTCTGGCACCATATTTGAGTGGATTGCCGAACGTCCGATTTTTGATGAAATTGTGACCCCGGGGCTTAGGGATTTTTTCAAAAAATCCTATTTTGCCGGTAAAGTTGTCGAGGACTGATTTCTTGTTATTTGATAAAAAGCCTTCTGTTTCGACCGCCAAACCTCTCAGGGGAGCATTTGCAACCGTCGGGCACCATTTTTGAGTGGATTCCCAAAAGTCCAACTTCTGATGAAATTGTGACCCCGGGGCTTAGGGATTTTTTCAAAAAATCTTTTTCTGCCGGTGAAGTTGTCGAGGACTGATTTCTTGTCCTGTGATAAAAAGCCTTCTGTTTCGACCGCCAAACCTCTCAGGGGAGCATTTGCAACCGTCTGGCACCATTTTTGAGTGGATTCCCAAAAGTCCAATTTTTGATGAAATTGTGACCCCGGGGCTTAGGGATTTTTTCAAAAAATCCTTTTCTGCCGGTAAAGTTGTCGAGGACTGATTTCTTGTCCTGTGATAAAAAGCCTTCTGTTTCGACCGCCAAACCTCTCAGGGCAGCATTTGCAACCGTCTGGCACCATTTTTGAGTGGATTGCCGAACGTCCGATTTTTGATGAAATTGTGACCCCGGGGCTTAGGGATTTTTTCAAAAATCTTGTTCTGCCGGTGAAGTTGTCGAGGACTGATTTCTTGTCCTGTGATAAAAAGCCTTCTGTTTCGACCGCCAAACCTCTCAGGGGAGCATTTGCAACCGTTTGGCACAATTTCTGAGTGAAATGGAGAATGTCATATTTTTGATGAAATTGTGACCCCGGGGCTTAGGGATTTTTTCAAAAAAATCATTTTCTGCCGGTGAAGTTGTCGAGGGCTGATTTCTTGTCCTGTGATAAAAAGCCTTCTGTTTCGACCGCCAAACCTCTCAGGGGAGCATTTGCAACCGTCTGGCACCATTTTTGAGTGGATTCCCAAAAGTCCAATTTTTGATGAAATTGTGACCCCGGGGCTTAGGGATTTTTTTCAAAAAATCCTATTCTGCCGGTAAAGTTGTCGAGGACTGATTTCTTGTCCTGTGATAAAAAGCCTTCTGTTTCGACCGCCACACCTCTCAGGGGAGCATTTGCAACCGTTTGGCACAATTTCTGAGTGAATTGGAGAATGTCATATTTTTGATGAAATTGTGACCCCGGGGCTTAGGGATTTTTTCAAAAAAATCATTTTCTGAGGGTGAAGTTGTCGAGGACTGATTTCTAGTCCTGTGATAAAAAGCCTTCTGTTTCGACCGCCAAACCTCTCAGGGGAGCATTTGCAACCATTTGGCACAATTTCTGAGTGAATTGGAGAATGTCTTATTTTTGATGAAATTGTGACCCCGGGGCTTAGGGATTTTTTCAAAAAAATCTTTTTCTGCCGGTGAAGTTGTCGAGGGCTGATTTCTTGTCCTGTGATAAAAAGACTTCTGTTTCGACCGCCAAACCTCTCAGGGGAGCATTTGCAACCGTCTGGCACCATTTTTGAGTGGATTCCCTAAAGTCCAATTTTTGATGAAATTGGGACCCCGGGGCTTAGGGATTTTTTCAAAAAATCTTTTTCTGCCGGTGAAGTTGTCGAGGACTGATTTCTTGTCCTGTGATAAAAAGCCTTCTGTTTCGACCGCCAAACCTCTCAGGGGAGCATTTGCAACCGTCTGGCACCATATTTGAGTGGATTGCCGAACGTCCGATTTTTGATGAAATTGTGACCCCGGGGCTTAGGGATTTTTTCAAAAAATCCTATTTTGCCGGTAAAGTTGTCGAGGACTGATTTCTTGTTATTTGATAAAAAGCCTTCTGTTTCGACCGCCAAACCTCTCAGGGGAGCATTTGCAACCGTCTGGCACCATTTTTGAGTGGATTCCCAAAAGTCCAACTTCTGATGAAATTGTGACCACGGGGCTTAGGGATTTTTTCAAAAAATCTTTTTCTGCCGGTGAAGTTGTCGAGGACTGATTTCTTGTCCTGTGATAAAAAGCCTTCTGTTTCGACCGCCAAACCTCTCAGGGGAGCATTTGCAACCGTCTGGCACCATTTCTGAGTGGATTCCCAAAAGTCCAATTTTTGATGAAATTGTGACCCCGGGGCTTAGGGATTTTTTCAAAAAATCCTTTTCTGCCGGTAAAGTTGTCGAGGACTGATTTCTTGTCCTGTGATAAAAAGCCTTCTGTTTCGACCGCCAAACCTCTCAGGGCAGCATTTGCAACCGTCTGGCACCATTTTTGAGTGGATTGCCGAACGTCCGATTTTTGATGAAATTGTGACCCCGGGGCTTAGGGATTTTTTCAAAAATCTTGTTCTGCCGGTGAAGTTGTCGAGGACTGATTTCTTGTCCTCTGATAAAAAGCCTTCTGTTTCGACCGCCAAACCTCTCAGGGGAGCATTTGCAACCGTTTGGCACAATTTCTGAGTGAATTGGAGAATGTCATATTTTTGATGAAATTGTGACCCCGGGGCTTAGGGATTTTTTCAAAAAAATCATTTTCTGCCGGTGAAGTTGTCGAGGGCTGATTTCTTGTCCTGTGATAAAAAGCCTTCTGTTTCGACCGCCAAACCTCTCAGGGGAGCATTTGCAACCGTCTGGCACCATTTTTGAGTGGATTCCCAAAAGTCCAATTTTTGATGAAATTGTGACCCCGGGGCTTAGGGATTTTTTTCAAAAAATCCTATTCTGCCGGTAAAGTTGTCGAGGACTGATTTCTTGTCCTGTGATAAAAAGCCTTCTGTTTCGACCGCCAAACCTCTCAGGGGAGCATTTGCAACCGTCTGGCACCATTTTTGAGTGGATTGCCAAACGTCCGATTTTTGATGAAATTGTGACCCGGGGCTTAGGGATTTTTTCAAAAAAATCTTTTTCTGCCGGTGAAGTTGTCGAGGACTGATTTCTTGTCCTGTGATAAAAAGCCTTCTGTTTCGACCGCCAAACCTCTCAGGGGAGCATTTGCAAGCGTCTGGCACCATTTTTGAGTGCATTGCCGAACGTCCGATTTTTGCTGAAATTGTGACCCCGGGGCTTAGAGATTTTTCAAAAAATCATTTTCTGCCGGTGAAGTTGTCAAGGACTGATTTCTTGTCCTGTGATAAACAGCCTTCTGTTTCGACCGCCAAACCTCTCAGGGGAGCATTTGCAACCGTTTGGCACAATTTCTGAGTGAATTGGAGAATGTCATATTTTTGATGAAATTGTGACCCCGGGGCTTAGGGATTTTTTCAAAAAAATCTTTTTCTGCCGGTGAAGTTGTCGAGGGCTGATTTCTTGTCCTGTGATAAAAAGCCTTCTGTTTCGACAGCCAAACCTCTCAGGGGAGCATTTGCAACCGTTTGGCACCATTTTTGAGTGGATTCCCAAAAGTCCAATTTTTGATGAAATTGTGACCCCGGGGCTTAGGGATTTTTTCAAAAAAAAAATTTTCTGCCGGTGAAGTTGTCGAGGTCTGATTTCTTGTCCTGTGATAAAAAGCCTTCTTTTTCGACCGCCACACCTCTCAGGGGAGCATTTGCAACCGTTTGGCACAATTTCTGAGTGAATTGGAGAATGTCATATTTTTGATGAAATTGTGACCCCGGGGCTTAGGGATTTTTTCAAAAAAATCATTTTCTGAGGGTGAAGTTGTCGAGGACTGATTTCTAGTCCTGTGATAAAAAGCCTTCTGTTTCGACCGCCAAACCTCTCAGGGGAGCATTTGCAACCGTTTGGCACAATTTCTGAGTGAATTGGAGAATGTCTTATTTTTGATGAAATTGTGACCCCGGGGCTTAGGGATTTTTTCAAAAAAATCTTTTTCTGCCGGTGAAGTTGTCGAGGGCTGATTTCTTGTCCTGTGATAAAAAGCCTTCTGTTTCGACCGCCAAACCTCTCAGGGGAGCATTTGCAACCGTCTGGCACCATTTTTGAGTGGATTGCCGAACGTCCGATTTTTGCTGAAATTGTGACCCGGGGCTTAGGGATTTTTTCAAAAAAATCTTTTTCTGCCGGTGAAGTTGTCGAGGACTGATTTCTTGTCCTGTGATAAAAAGCCTTCTGTTTCGACCGCCAAACCTCTCAGGGGAGCATTTGCAACCGTCTGGCACCATTTTTGAGTGCATTGCCGAACGTCCGATTTTTGCTGAAATTGTGACCCCGGGGCTTAGGGATTTTTCAAAAAATCATTTTCTGCCGGTGAAGTTGTCAAGGACTGATTTCTTGTCCTGTGATAAACAGCCTTCTGTTTCGACCGCCAAACCTCTCAGGGGAGCATTTGCAACCGTTTGGCACAATTTCTGAGTGAATTGGAGAATGTCATATTTTTGATGAAATTGTGACCCCGGGGCTTAGGGATTTTTTCAAAAAAATCTTTTTCTGCCGGTGAAGTTGTCGAGGGCTGATTTCTTGTCCTGTGATAAAAAGCCTTCTGTTTCGACAGCCAAACCTCTCAGGGGAGCATTTGCAACCATTTGGCACCATTTTTGAGTGGATTCCCAAAAGTCCAATTTTTGATGAAATTGTGACCCCGGGGCTTAGGGATTTTTTCAAAAAAAAAATTTTCTGCCGGTGAAGTTGTCGAGGTCTGATTTCTTGTCCTGTGATAAAAAGCCTTCTTTTTCGACCGCCACACCTCTCAGGGGAGCATTTGCAACCGTTTGGCACAATTTCTGAGTGAATTGGAGAATGTCATATTTTTGATGAAATTGTGACCCCGGGGCTTAGGGATTTTTTCAAAAAAATCATTTTCTGAGGGTGAAGTTGTCGAGGACTGATTTCTAGTCCTGTGATAAAAAGCCTTCTGTTTCGACCGCCAAACCTCTCAGGGGAGCATTTGCAACCGTTTGGCACAATTTCTGAGTGAATTGGAGAATGTCTTATTTTTGATGAAATTGTGACCCCGGGGCTTAGGGATTTTTTCAAAAAAATCTTTTTCTGCCGGTGAAGTTGTCGAGGGCTGATTTCTTGTCCTGTGATAAAAAGCCTTCTGTTTCGACCGCCAAACCTCTCAGGGGAGCATTTGCAACCGTCTGGCACCATTTTTGAGTGGATTCCCTAAAGTCCAATTTTTGATGAAATTGTGACCCCGGGGCTTAGGGATTTTTTCAAAAAATCTTTTTCTGCCGGTGAAGTTGTCGAGGACTGATTTCTTGTCCTGTGATAAAAAGCCTTCTGTTTTGACCGCCAAACCTCTCAGGGGAGCATTTGCAACCGTCTGGCACCATTTTTGAGTGCATTGCCGAACGTCCGATTTTTGCTGAAATTGTGACCCCGGGGCTTAGGGATTTTTCAAAAAATCATTTTCTGCCGGTGAAGTTGTCAAGGACTGATTTCTTGTCCTGTGATAAACAGCCTTCTGTTTCGACCGCCAAACCTCTCAGGGGAGCATTTGCAACCGTTTGGCACAATTTCTGAGTGAATTGGAGAATGTCATATTTTTGATGAAATTGTGACCCCGGGGCTTAGGGATTTTTTCAAAAAAATCTTTTTCTGCCGGTGAAGTTGTCGAGGGCTGATTTCTTGTCCTGTGATAAAAAGCCTTCTGTTTCGACAGCCAAACCTCTCAGGGGAGCATTTGCAACCGTTTGGCACCATTTTTGAGTGGATTCCCAAAAGTCCAATTTTTGATGAAATTGTGACCCCGGGGCTTAGGGATTTTTTCAAAAAAAAAATTTTCTGCCGGTGAAGTTGTCGAGGTCTGATTTCTTGTCCTGTGATAAAAAGCCTTCTTTTTCGACCGCCACACCTCTCAGGGGAGCATTTGCAACCGTTTGGCACAATTTCTGAGTGAATTGGAGAATGTCATATTTTTGATGAAATTGTGACCCCGGGGCTTAGGGATTTTTTCAAAAAAATCATTTTCTGAGGGTGAAGTTGTCGAGGACTGATTTCTAGTCCTGTGATAAAAAGCCTTCTGTTTCGACCGCCAAACCTCTCAGGGGAGCATTTGCAACCGTTTGGCACAATTTCTGAGTGAATTGGAGAATGTCTTATTTTTGATGAAATTGTGACCCCGGGGCTTAGGGATTTTTTCAAAAAAATCTTTTTCTGCCGGTGAAGTTGTCGAGGGCTGATTTCTTGTCCTGTGATAAAAAGCCTTCTGTTTCGACCGCCAAACCTCTCAGGGGAGCATTTGCAACCGTCTGGCACCATTTTTGAGTGGATTGCCGAACGTCCGATTTTTGCTGAAATTGTGACCCGGGGCTTAGGGATTTTTTCAAAAAAATCTTTTTCTGCCGGTGAAGTTGTCGAGGACTGATTTCTTGTCCTGTGATAAAAAGCCTTCTGTTTCGACCGCCAAACCTCTCAGGGGAGCATTTGCAACCGTCTGGCACCATTTTTGAGTGCATTGCCGAACGTCCGATTTTTGCTGAAATTGTGACCCCGGGGCTTAGGGATTTTTCAAAAAATCATTTTCTGCCGGTGAAGTTGTCAAGGACTGATTTCTTGTCCTGTGATAAACAGCCTTCTGTTTCGACCGCCAAACCTCTCAGGGGAGCATTTGCAACCGTTTGGCACAATTTCTGAGTGAATTGGAGAATGTCATATTTTTGATGAAATTGTGACCCCGGGGCTTAGGGATTTTTTCAAAAAAATCTTTTTCTGCCGGTGAAGTTGTCGAGGGCTGATTTCTTGTCCTGTGATAAAAAGCCTTCTGTTTCGACAGCCAAACCTCTCAGGGGAGCATTTGCAACCATTTGGCACCATTTTTGAGTGGATTCCCAAAAGTCCAATTTTTGATGAAATTGTGACCCCGGGGCTTAGGGATTTTTTCAAAAAAAAAATTTTCTGCCGGTGAAGTTGTCGAGGTCTGATTTCTTGTCCTGTGATAAAAAGCCTTCTTTTTCGACCGCCACACCTCTCAGGGGAGCATTTGCAACCGTTTGGCACAATTTCTGAGTGAATTGGAGAATGTCATATTTTTGATGAAATTGTGACCCCGGGGCTTAGGGATTTTTTCAAAAAAATCATTTTCTGAGGGTGAAGTTGTCGAGGACTGATTTCTAGTCCTGTGATAAAAAGCCTTCTGTTTCGACCGCCAAACCTCTCAGGGGAGCATTTGCAACCGTTTGGCACAATTTCTGAGTGAATTGGAGAATGTCTTATTTTTGATGAAATTGTGACCCCGGGGCTTAGGGATTTTTTCAAAAAAATCTTTTTCTGCCGGTGAAGTTGTCGAGGGCTGATTTCTTGTCCTGTGATAAAAAGCCTTCTGTTTCGACCGCCAAACCTCTCAGGGGAGCATTTGCAACCGTCTGGCACCATTTTTGAGTGGATTCCCTAAAGTCCAATTTTTGATGAAATTGTGACCCCGGGGCTTAGGGATTTTTTCAAAAAATCTTTTTCTGCCGGTGAAGTTGTCGAGGACTGATTTCTTGTCCTGTGATAAAAAGCCTTCTGTTTTGACCGCCAAACCTCTCAGGGGAGCATTTGCAACCGTCTGGCACCATTTTTGAGTGCATTGCCGAACGTCCGATTTTTGCTGAAATTGTGACCCCGGGGCTTAGGGATTTTTCAAAAAATCATTTTCTGCCGGTGAAGTTGTCAAGGACTGATTTCTTGTCCTGTGATAAACAGCCTTCTGTTTCGACCGCCAAACCTCTCAGGGGAGCATTTGCAACCGTCTGGCACCATTTTTGAGTGGATTGCCGAAAATCCGATTTTTGATGAAATTGTGACCCCGGGGCTTAGGGATTTTTTCAAAAAAATCTTTTTCTGCCGGTGAAGTTCTCGAGGGCTGATTTCTTGTCCTGTGATAAAAAGCCTTCTGTTTCGACCGCCAAACCTCTCAGGGGAGCATTTGCAACCGTTTGGCACCATTTTTGAGTGGATTCCCTAAAGTCCAATTTTTGATGAAATTGTGACCCCGGGGCTTAGGGATTTTTTCAAAAAAAAAATTTTCTGCCGGTGAAGTTGTCGAGGTCTGATTTCTTGTCCTGTGATAAAAAGCCTTCTGTTTCGACCGCCACACCTCTCAGGGGAGCATTTGCAACCGTTTGGCACAATTTCTGAGTGAATTGGAGAATGTCATATTTTTGATGAAATTGTGACCCCGGGGCTTAGGGATTTTTTCAAAAAAATCATTTTCTGAGGGTGAAGTTGTCGAGGACTGATTTCTAGTCCTGTGATAAAAAGCCTTCTGTTTCGACCGCCAAACCTCTCAGGGGAGCATTTGCAACCATTTGGCACAATTTCTGAGTGAATTGGCGAATGTCTTATTTTTGATGAAATTGTGACCCCGGGGCTTAGGGATTTTTTCAAAAAAATCTTTTTCTGCCGGTGAAGTTGTCAAGGGCTGATTTCTTGTCCTGTGATAAAAAGCCTTCTGTTTCGACCGCCAAACCTCTCAGGGGAGCATTTGCAACCGTCTGGCACCATTTTTGAGTGGATTCCCTAAAGTCCAATTTTTGATGAAATTGTGACCCCGGGGCTTAGGGATTTTTTCAAAAAATCTTTTTCTGCCGGTGAAGTTGTCGAGGACTGATTTCTTGTCCTGTGATAAAAAGCCTTCTGTTTTGACCGCCAAACCTCTCAGGGGAGCATTTGCAACCGTCTGGCACCATTTTTGAGTGCATTGCCGAACGTCCGATTTTTGCTGAAATTGTGACCCCGGGGCTTAGGGATTTTTCAAAAAATCATTTTCTGCCGGTGAAGTTGTCAAGGACTGATTTCTTGTCCTGTGATAAACAGCCTTCTGTTTCGACCGCCAAACCTCTCAGGGGAGCATTTGCAACCGTTTGGCACAATTTCTGAGTGAATTGGAGAATGTCTTATTTTTGATGAAATTGTGACCCCGGGGCTTAGGGATTTTTTCAAAAAAATCTTTTTCTGCCGGTGAAGTTGTCGAGGGCTGATTTCTTGTCCTGTGATAAAAAGCCTTCTGTTTCGACCGCCAAACCTCTCAGGGGAGCATTTGCAACCGTCTGGCACCATTTTTGAGTGGATTCCCTAAAGTCCAATTTTTGATGAAATTGTGACCCCGGGGCTTAGGGATTTTTTCAAAAAATCTTTTTCTGCCGGTGAAGTTGTCGAGGACTGATTTCTTGTCCTGTGATAAAAAGCCTTCTGTTTTGACCGCCAAACCTCTCAGGGGAGCATTTGCAACCGTCTGGCACCATTTTTGAGTGCATTGCCGAACGTCCGATTTTTGCTGAAATTGTGACCCCGGGGCTTAGGGATTTTTCAAAAAATCATTTTCTGCCGGTGAAGTTGTCAAGGACTGATTTCTTGTCCTGTGATAAACAGCCTTCTGTTTCGACCGCCAAACCTCTCAGGGGAGCATTTGCAACCGTCTGGCACCATTTTTGAGTGGATTGCCGAAAATCCGATTTTTGATGAAATTGTGACCCCGGGGCTTAGGGATTTTTTCAAAAAAATCTTTTTCTGCCGGTGAAGTTCTCGAGGGCTGATTTCTTGTCCTGTGATAAAAAGCCTTCTGTTTCGACCGCCAAACCTCTCAGGGGAGCATTTGCAACCGTTTGGCACCATTTTTGAGTGGATTCCCTAAAGTCCAATTTTTGATGAAATTGTGACCCCGGGGCTTAGGGATTTTTTCAAAAAAAATTTTTTCTGCCGGTGAAGTTGTCGAGGTCTGATTTCTTGTCCTGTGATAAAAAGCCTTCTGTTTCGACCGCCACACCTCTCAGGGGAGCATTTGCAACCGTTTGGCACAATTTCTGAGTGAATTGGAGAATGTCATATTTTTGATGAAATTGTGACCCCGGGGCTTAGGGATTTTTTCAAAAAAATCATTTTCTGAGGGTGAAGTTGTCGAGGACTGATTTCTAGTCCTGTGATAAAAAGCCTTCTGTTTCGACCGCCAAACCTCTCAGGGGAGCATTTGCAACCATTTGGCACAATTTCTGAGTGAATTGGCGAATGTCTTATTTTTGATGAAATTGTGACCCCGGGGCTTAGGGATTTTTTCAAAAAAATCTTTTTCTGCCGGTGAAGTTGTCAAGGGCTGATTTCTTGTCCTGTGATAAAAAGCCTTCTGTTTCGACCGCCAAACCTCTCAGGGGAGCATTTGCAACCGTCTGGCACCATTTTTGAGTGGATTCCCTAAAGTCCAATTTTTGATGAAATTGTGACCCCGGGGCTTAGGGATTTTTTCAAAAAATCTTTTTCTGCCGGTGAAGTTGTCGAGGACTGATTTCTTGTCCTGTGATAAAAAGCCTTCTGTTTTGACCGCCAAACCTCTCAGGGGAGCATTTGCAACCGTCTGGCACCATTTTTGAGTGCATTGCCGAACGTCCGATTTTTGCTGAAATTGTGACCCCGGGGCTTAGGGATTTTTCAAAAAATCATTTTCTGCCGGTGAAGTTGTCAAGGACTGATTTCTTGTCCTGTGATAAACAGCCTTCTGTTTCGACCGCCAAACCTCTCAGGGGAGCATTTGCAACCGTCTGGCACCATTTTTGAGTGGATTGCCGAAAATCCGATTTTTGATGAAATTGTGACCCCGGGGCTTAGGGATTTTTTCAAAAAAATCTTTTTCTGCCGGTGAAGTTGTCGAGGGCTGATTTCTTGTCCTGTGATAAAAAGCCTTCTGTTTCGACCGCCAAACCTCTCAGGGGAGCATTTGCAACCGTTTGGCACCATTTTTGAGTGGATTCCCAAAAGTCCAATTTTTGATGAAATTGTGACCCCGGGGCTTAGGGATTTTTTCAAAAAAATTTTTTTCTGCCGGTGAAGTTGTCGAGGTCTGATTTCTTGTCCTGTGATAAAAAGCCTTCTGTTTCGACCGCCACACCTCTCAGGGGAGCATTTGCAACCGTTTGGCACAATTTCTGAGTGAATTGGAGAATGTCATATTTTTGATGAAATTGTGACCCCGGGGCTTAGGGATTTTTTCAAAAAAATCATTTTCTGAGGGTGAAGTTGTCGAGGACTGATTTCTAGTCCTGTGATAAAAAGCCTTCTGTTTCGACCGCCAAACCTCTCAGGGGAGCATTTGCAACCATTTGGCACAATTTCTGAGTGAATTGGAGAATGTCTTATTTTTGATGAAATTGTGACCCCGGGGCTTAGGGATTTTTTCAAAAAAATCTTTTTCTGCCGGTGAAGTTGTCGAGGGCTGATTTCTTGTCCTGTGATAAAAAGCCTTCTGTTTCGACCGCCAAACCTCTCAGGGGAGCATTTGCAACCGTCTGGCACCATTTTTGAGTGGATTCCCTAAAGTCCAATTTTTGATGAAATTGTGACCCCGGGGCTTAGGGATTTTTTCAAAAAATCTTTTTCTGCCGGTGAAGTTGTCGAGGACTGATTTCTTGTCCTGTGATAAAAAGCCTTCTGTTTCGACCGCCAAACCTCTCAGGGGAGCATTTGCAACCGTCTGGCACCATTTTTGAGTGCATTGCCGAACGTCCGATTTTTGCTGAAATTGTGACCCCGGGGCTTAGGGATTTTTCAAAAAAAACATTTTCTGCCGGTGAAGTTGTCAAGGACTGATTTCTTGTCCTGTGATAAACAGCCTTCTGTTTCGACCGCCAAACCTCTCAGGGGAGCATTTGCAACCGTTTGGCACAATTTCTGAGTGAATTGGAGAATGTCATATTTTTGATGAAATTGTGACCCCGGGGCTTAGGGATTTTTTCAAAAAAATCATTTTCTGCCGGTGAAGTTGTCGAGGGCTGATTTCTTGTCCTGTGATAAAAAGCCTTCTGTTTCGACAGCCAAACCTGTCAGGGGAGCATTTGCAACCATTTGGCACCATTTTTGAGTGGATTCCCAAAAGTCCAATTTTTGATGAAATTGTGACCCCGGGGCTTAGGGATTTTTTCAAAAAAAAAATTTTCTGCCGGTGAAGTTGTCGAGTTCTGATTTCTTGTCCTGTGATAAAAAGCCTTCTTTTTCGACCGCCACACCTCTCAGGGGAGCATTTGCAACCATTTGGCACAATTTCTGAGTGAATTGGAGAATGTCATATTTTTGATGAAATTGTGACCCCGGGGCTTAGGGATTGTTTAAAAAAAATCTTTTTCTGCCGG
>NW_028153349.1:0-116222 GCF_964106915.1 Podarcis gaigeae
GGTAGCTCCCGGATTCTTTATCAGGCTAAGCTTTGATTTATTCTGAATGTCTTTCTGTCTTATTGTAATTATTCTGTAAAAAGCTCCTACTCACTCTGTTGAGGCTCACAGAAGACTTACTGCCGGCGCCATCTTTTTCTGGTCGAACTCGCTAATTCAGAACTGGCCCATCGGGAACTCTTACGGACCCACTGCCATTGGGGAAAGGGGTCAAACAGGGATGCCTGCTAGCCCCATTTCTTTTTAACTTCTATATAAACGACATTGTCCAGTACATGGCAAAGTACAAGTCATTGGCTCCAGCCCTTGAAGGTAAACGTCTGAATATATTGCTATATGCCGATGACATGGCTTTAATGGCACTCACCCGAAGAGGCTTACGCAGCATGCTGGAGGGGATCGCAGCCTACTGTTCCCATAACTCATTAAAGATAAACTATGACAAAACAAAAATCGTGGTGTTCAGTAGAGCTCGCCACGCCTTTAGATGGTCTTTAGACGAACATGTGATTGAACAGTGCCCTTTTTTTAATGGATTACCCTCTGTCTGCCAGGGCCCACTTAAGATTCCTACGATTCTACATCAACCTTGCAAACACTTCAAACATCTTATTGGCCAAACAAGCCTTTGTATCTCTTCAAAAGAACACCACTTGGCGTCAAAACCTATCTGAGATCCTGGTTAGATACACCCTTCCGGAGTTTAATAACTGTGGAGCCCGGACAAAGTTCGGGAATGGATCCTGGAGAGAGACGCTCTGTTAGATATCACAAAAATACAGAACCCAGGGTCCTCCCACTGGTTTCCCCGACTGAAAACAGTCAAAACCTGCACCAATTACTTGGCGAATATCACCAATCCCTTTCACCATGGCCCGTTTTCAAACCATTCCTACGGCCTATCTGTCAGGCAGATATGCAAAAATCCCAGTAGAGCAGCGTATATGTCCTTGTCATATGAGAACCAAAGAGGATCTCACACATTACATGTTGTATTGTCCCATCTATTTGGCCTTCAGGGATGCGATGTTACAAACCATTCCCAAATCAATAGTCAACTCTGAAGACCAAGTAAAGTTTTTACTGGTGGACGCTGATCCACGGATTTCTCACGTGGTAGCGGTCTTTCTCACATTATACAATGCTTTCCTGACAATATGATTTTTTAAAGCTTTATGAGCTTTAACCTTGTCATACCACAAATATGCATGCCACGCAAAAATATTGTTAAAACCTTCTAAATCCAAAATGTCTGTGTTCTCAAGAAGCAGCCAGTCTTTCAACCAGCAAAAGGCTGCTGATTCATAGTAAAGTTTAAAGTCTGGCAGGACAAATCCCCCCCTTTCCTTTGCATCAGTTAAAATCTTAAATTTTATTCTGGGTTTCTTGCTCTGCCAGACAAATTTAGAAATATCTTTCTGCCACTTCTTGAAACAGTCCATCTTGTCCACAATTTGCAATGTTTGAAACAAAAACAACATTCTAGGCAATACATTCATCTTTATAGCTGCAATTCGACCAGACAAGGAAAGCTTCAAATTTGACCAGTCTTTTTTCACTTCTGTCCAACATTTCTCATAATTATCTTTAAATAAATTCACATTTTTAGCTGTCATGTTAATCCCCAAATATTTCACTTTCTTAACCACAGTTAGACCTGTCTCATTCTGAAACCTCTCTTTTTCAATAGCTGTTAAATTTTTCTTTACCTTAGTTTTTGACTTATTCAGTTTAAATCCTGCTACTTGACCAAACTCTTGAATTAATTCTAAAACCCTTTTAGTACTAGATTCTGGCTCTTGCAATGTAAGTACCAGATCATCTGCAAATGCTCTCAGTTTGTACTGTTTAACTCCGACCTGTACCCCTTTAACCAGCTGGTCTCTTCTGATCATGTTCAGCAATACCTCCAGGACTGATATAAAAAGTAGTGGGGAGATTGGGCACCCCTGACATGTCCCTTTTTCTATCTTAAATTCTTCCGTAACCACATTGTTTACAATTAGCTTAGCTTTTTGTTCAGAGTATATTGCACCTATACCATTTTCAAACCCTTGGCCTACCCCCATCCCCTGGAGATTCTTCCTCATAAAGCTCCAAGAAATATTGTTGAAGGCTTTCTCCGCGTCCACAAATATCAAAAGTGCTTTAGTGTTTATTTTCACTTCTAGCTTTTCCAAAATGTCAATTATATTCCTTACGTTGTCTGACAAATGTCTTCTCGGGAGAAAGCCCGCTTGGTCCCCATGAATCTCCTCCATCAAAACTTTTTTCAATCTCTTAGCCAAAATGTCAGCAAAAATTTTGTAATCCACATTTAATAACGAAATAGGGCGGTAGTTCTTAAGTTGAGTCTTTTCAGTCTCTGTCTTCGGTATAAGTGTAATATAAGCCTCTTTCCACGATTCTGGTGCCCTTTTCCCCTCCAAAATTTCATTGCAGACTTCCTTCAAAGGTTGTAATATCCACTCCTTCAAAGCTTTATAGTATCTGGAAGTCAGCCCATCTAAAAGCGTTTATTTACACAGCAATAAATCCATCAGAACTTTCCGGCATCTCTCCGTGCTAAAAGCACACGCAGTCTCTCTGCTGCTTCTTTCAGTCTAAAGTGAAAGCAACTCTCACAAAGACGGACAAAGCCTGTGACGTACGGCCCTGCGTCAGGCCCCTCCCCAGATACAGGACACCAAGGAGTTTTAACCCTGTAAACTCCAAACTCCACATGTCCCACGGTGCCCTGAATCTGCATGGCAACAAGGCGAAGTCCCTTGCTAGGAAAACAATCAGAGGTGTGGACGAGCAGCTGCTTTTGCCCCACAGGCTGAGTTAAATGCAGAGAGGGCTCTTCGGCAGCGGCCGAAAGAGGCGCAGATGAAGGGAATGCTGGGAAAAAGGTAAAAGGTGGATCTAGACGGATCCTCATGAATTCATATGAGTTCTTCATTCAAATTATATAAAACCACCATGATACTGTAGACCATGTCTTACTCTGTAGACAGCATCAAAAAAGTCATGCATCCACTGTTTCGTGGGGCCGCAGGGGCGCAAAAACATGGTTAAAAAACACGGATCCTCATGGATCCTCATGATTTTTGCACTAGATCAGCCCAAAGTCACCATCAGATCAAACATCATGGCCATGGGCACAGCATGCAACAAAAAAAGCACGGATCCACGGCTTCCTGGTGACACCGTAGCCCAAAAACATGGTTTTGAAGCATGGATCCTCATGGATCCTCACACTTTTTGCATTGGGCCACACCTAAATCACCATCAAATCACACATCATAGCGAGGGGCACAACCTACACAACAAAAATCACAGATCCACAGCTTCCTGGCCATACCGTGGCCCAAAAACGTGGTTTTGAAACAAGGATTCTCATGGATCCTCACACTTTTTGCATTGGGGAACCCCAAATTCACCCTTTATTCAAATATATTGTACATAACCACAGATCTGACCACAAACATCATGGATCTATTGCTTCGTGGCCCTGGCCAGATGCTACCCTGGATATAGTGGCCAATTTTTAGGTGGGTATGCTGGGATGAAGGAAACGAAGTCGGCTGAATCTCTGTCCATTAAAGATGGGCGTCCAATGGCTGGGCCAGAATGAGTTCGGTTTGGTTTGCCAGCTCCCAGCTCTTCATGGGGTGCAATAGTCACCTGTAGCCGCCATCAGGAGTCCCGGTGTGATCCTGGATGCTTCTGTCTCTATGGAGGCATTGGTCACAAATGTAGCCAAACTGGCATTTTTTAATCTATGTCAGGTTAGGCGATTGGTACCGTACCTGTCCCTTTCCAACCTAGCCATGGTGATCCATGCAGTAGTCACCTGCAGACTAGACTACTTGAGCCGGGGAGGGCAGGGTATAAATGTGAAAGAGTGTGTGTGTGTGTGTGTGTGTGTGTGTGTGAGAGAGAGAGAGAGAGAGAGAGAGAGAGAGAGAGAGAGAGAGAGATATGTAGGGCAACCCTTGAGACTGCTCCAGAAACTCCAAATGATCTAAAATGCAGATGCATGAGTTCTTACTTGGATTTTGTGGAGAGCCCACATTCATTTGGTTGTTCATCAGCTGGATTGGCTCCAGGTGGAGTATTGAATCAGGTTCAAGGTTTTGGTGCTAATCTTTAAAGCCCTAAACAGTCTGTGACCTTTCTTATCTGTGGGAATTATCTTCCAATACACCCCCCCCCATGAGTGTGACGTTCATCTAACAGCAACCTACTGGTGGTCCCTGGCCCAAAACATATCCAGCTGTCCTCGACCAGAGCCAGAAACTTTTTGGTGGAACGCTTTGTCTAATGAGACCAGGGCTCAGTGCAATCTATCTCAGTTCTCTCACTTGTCATGGTGAGTGGGCTGGCACATTCCTATGACCCTTGTGAGCGAAGCCGTTGGGAATCTCGTACTCCCAGCAGGGTCACCCAAGGCAGTAAGGTCAAAGAAAATTAAATATGCTCAGAATCCTGTAGTGATTTCATGCTCTTTATTGCAGCTTGTAAAACAGTGACTGAATTTCCCCCCAAACCTCAGGCTTTTATATACATTATTTACACAATGAGTCCCGTCTGATTGGCTGATTCTGCTTCCCTCCTGGAGCCTGATTGGTCTTTTCCTGCAAGCCAATCAGTTCTTGTGTTCTAGGATCCTACTTGCCTATTGTTCTAGGATCCAAGCTTAGTACATAACAGGGAAGGAGCTAGACAAAGAATGATCCAAGAAGTCCTCAACGGCAGAACAGGCAGATGATAACAAGCGGTTGTGTTACAACGGCTGTAAAGGCAGATGAAGGCTGCAACAGATAGGATCCACCAGTTCGTCGTGACTACTCATGCAATCAGAACAGAGCCCTACTGCGAAGACTGTGCATTGGTCAGCGTGCACTGATCTACACACATAAAACAAATTCACGCACACGCGTCTTCCAAAAACCCAACCCAACCCCCCCCCCACACCCTTCCACCCATGGTGATCACTAAATGGCTACAGAGGCAGGAATGTGAAATCTGGAAGCCCCTAGTCATGAACCAACACATGGGCGGTCAGTCCATGTGACTCAAGGAATGAGGCAGTTGAGTAGCTCAGCAGCTGTATCCATGACTGAGCAACCCTTTTTAGGATCCACTCTGCTCACCCCGAAAAGGGGAAGGGGCTGGAAACAGTGCCCTAAACATAGTCTGCCTCCCTTTTCCCCTGACTGGATTACCACGCCCAGTGGGGTCACCACCCAGGGGTCGTAAAAGACAATTGAATTTTGGAACATGGAATATATGGACTTTGTCAGATAACACAGACAGTGAACATCCTGAACGCAGAACTGCCATCATTGCAAGAGAGCTGCCTTTCACTCCCTTTAAGGAGTCTCAAAGCAGCTAACAATCTCCTTTCCCTTCCTTCCCCACAACAGACACCCTGTGAGGAGCTGAATGTGGAGGAGCAGGGAAGCGAACCCGGCTCACCAGATTACGAGTCCACCGTTCTTAACCACTACACCACACTGGCTCGAAGACTAATAGATGGCAGCTATACATAACCTTTAGCTTAAAAAATAGCAACAATATCTATCTAATGGAACAGTGCAGCGTACTAGCTAGTGTCATAGAATCATAAAATCATAGAGCTGGAAGAGACCGCAAGGTCCATCTAGTCCAACTCCCTGCCATGCTGGAACACACAAGCAAAGCACTCCTGACAGATGGCCAGCCAGCCTCCACTTAAAAATCTCCAAAGAAGGAGACTCCACTACTCTCCGAGGTGGCATATTCCACTGTCCAACAGCCCTTAATGTCAGAAATTTCTTCATAATGTTTAGGTGGAATCTCTTTTCCCATAGTTTGAATCCATTATTCTGCATCCTAGTCTTTAGAACAGCAGAAAACAAGCTTGCTCCCTCTTCAACACGACATCCCTTCAAATATTTAAACATGGCTATCATGTCACTCCTTAATCTTCTCTTCTCTAGACTAAACAGATCCAGCTCCCTAAGTCTCTCCTCATAGGGCTTGGATTCCAGACCTTTTACATTTTGGTCACCCTCCTCTGGACATGCTCCAGCTTGACAATATCCTTCTTCAACTGTGGTGCCCAGAACTGGACACAGTATTTCAGGTGTGGTCTGACCAACCAGAATAGAGTGGTAGCATTCCTTCGTTTGATCTAGACACTGTACTCCTATTGATGCAGCCCAGAATCGCATTGGCGTTCTTAGCTGCCACATCACACTGTTGACTCATGTTCAGCTTGTGGTCAACTAAGACTCCCAGATCCCTTTCACAGGTACTGTTATCAAGCCAAGTGTCCCCCACCTGTGCATTTCATTTTTTCTACCCAGGTGTAGTACCTTACATTTCTCCCTATTGAACTCTATTTTGTTGGTTTTGGCCCAGCTTTCTAGGCTATTCAGGTCATTTTGAATTCTGACCCTGTCCTCTGGGGTATTAGCAACCCCTCCCAGTTTGGTGTCATTTGCAAATTTGATTAGCATGCCCTCTATTCCATCATCCAAATCATTTATAAAAATATTGAATAGCACCAGGCCCAGGACAAAACCTTATGGAACCCCAATAGTCATTTTTCCCAGGATGAAGATGAGCCACTGATGAGCACTCTTTGGGTTCAGCCCATCAACCAATTACAAATCCACCTAACAGTAGCTTTGTCTAGCCCACATGTTACTAGCTTTTTTGTAATAATATCATGGGGGACCTTTTCAAAGGTCTTACTGATGTCAAGGTAAGCTGGTACAAGGGAAAGCAGGATTGTAATTACTGTAAAAATTACTGATCACTTTCGATCAGCAGTCTCAACCTAACCTGCTATGTGGGGAGAGCCACATGTTCCTTTGGAAGGCAAGTGGAATACAGTCTGATATACTGACAGCTGTTTTAAAATATGTAACTGTAACTTAAAATCCAGTATCAGAAAAAAATAAAAATAGATGGTCCCTGTGTGGCTAGTCAAGTCTGCATGATGGGGCCACCTCCAGTGACCATGTGGCTTGATATAAGAGGGTTCTAAAATCAGTACTGAAAGTAGACTGATTGAGAATGACGCACGCATAGCTTTTGCTCTTCCATTAACAGGGTGAGAGGAAGCAAATTCTTGTCTCTCTTTGGGCTTAGCAATATTTCCTACAGCATTCTTGTTGAAGGGCATTGGAGAGTTAGGTGAGGGTCACTTTTCTGTTTTTCAATCAAGCCCCCAGACAAGAATGCTACAGCATCAGCCCCAAACACTCGTAACAAAAAATACTCAACGGAGTTAGGGCTGAGGGTAGGGGAAGTACAATCATGATCTTTCCAGTCCTCTAGAAGCTGACCCTTTTGGTCATTTTGGTCACGGAGCCAAATATCTGTTCTCAAGTTTAAAGAGTCTAAACAAGTAAAGAACAAGCTTGCCCTTTACATGCAAAAGCCCTGAAATTCAGCAACTGATCATGGGGCTGGGAGGAGGGAGGTAAGGACTAGCACCTTCTCTGCCCTCCACCTTCAACAGCTACACCTGAAAGTTTCATGATGGGGTTCGATTTGAGAAGCTGAATGTTTATAAAGGCACTTAGCCAATTTCTGCCACGGAAATTCTGAACAGAAACACTCTGCAGGTTCAGCCCCCAAAAGAAACTGCTCTATGGTCTCTGTGTTGGGAAATGGGAACAGATCTTGCTCATCACCAACCTTCCGTCCGCAAATCAGTATCACTATGAGGCTGAATTGAACAGCTTGCTCCAGAGTTTTAAGAGATAAGTTTCTGTGGTGTAGTGGTTAAGAGCAGTGGACTCTAATCTGGTGAGCTGGGTTCGCTTCCCTGCTCCTCCACATGCAGGCTGCTGGGTGACCTTGGGCCAGTCACATTTCTCTCTGAACTCTCGCAGCCCCACCTACCTCACAAGGTGTCTGTTGTGGGGGTGGAAGGGAAAGGAGATTTTTAGCCACTTTGAGACTCCTTCAAGTAGAGAAAAGCAGGATATAAAAACCAACTCCATGAATAAGAATTCTATGGAAAAGGACCATCCCTGCCATGATGATGAATACTATATGTTTGGATTTTGCTGTATTATACCAACCTGTGGAATATGACAGTTCGCAGTTTCAAAATCTATTTGGCCACAGTGGATTGACAGTCTGGACACACAAAAACCTCTGGAAGATCTTTTGAATCAATGCCTATGCGAAAGCAGTGGTACCAGTCCTTGCAGTTTCCTTCACAGTAAATCATAGTTAGGTCACCACTGGCCTCCTGCACCCTTCCTTCAAAAAACATAGTGACCAGCAGCCTTCAAACAAGGAAGGTAAAATATCTGAGCAATAGGTTAGTGTATCCTTCCATCCCTCTGGGCATGATCGAGAAACAGTAATGTGACTCTCTTTCAAGATTTGTCTCTTCTTGGGAGGAACAGCATCAATTTCCACTTGAAAATATTTGTCTTGTCCTTCAAAATAGGTTTTCCCACTGTACTGTAATATTTCTTTTGCAATCCAGGGTCTAATGGCAGCCATATCCTTTTGTATGAACTGTAATTGGGCAGCAGAAGCAATCAGATGGGCAATGGTACATGTGAAAGGACCGTAGTCACTGGAATTACCTTGCCTGGGTATATCAGTTGGCGCAAAAAATGACCAGTCCGCAAAACTATAGGGATTTTTTGAATCCATCTCATACAGACATGCTAAGAAGGATGTTATTGCATCAATCACAGAGTGGTTCAATCCATGTTTGGAATCTAGGTAGAGCATGGTCTTCCTTTTTAAAATGATTACTATCAGTATCTGTTGGTACTAAAGGGTTAAGAGGTAACACGTGGCTCTAATCACTGAGCAGCTGGAAGTCATTAAGCATCCAGGAATGTGAGTTAGTTTGTATAAATAGTCAGTTCACCCGTGTGTTTCTCCCCCCCCCCCTTTTGACCTGATTCGCAGACTCAGTTTGTGGCCATGGGCGTGTTTGCTGATATGAGTTAAGTTTAGAGTAAAGTTTTCTTTATGCCGGAGATAAAAGCATGTGTGCTTTATCGCCAGGGTTTTTCTTTTGTAAATAAAGTTTACAAAAGAAGAAGCGACGAAGGGACCTCGTAAGGGGCTCCGGAGCGTGAAAGGGCTGGCGCGGTGCTGTGAGTCGATCGCTCTTTCTGTGGGGTGAAGCCACGAAGCTGCTGCCGGTGAGTGCTAACCCTTTTCCTGGGACAATTCGGCTTAAAAACAACTACTCGTGAGTAGGTGAAGTTTACTGAATTTGGGACTAAATTTAATTAATTTTTGGCACTGAAGCGGGAGGCGCAACCAGGAAGTCCGTCTCCCGGCTCTGTTTAAAGATTTAAAGCAAGGACGTTTAACTTTCTAGTGCTTTGGAAATCGCGATCTTAAAAGGAACTAAGCATCAACTGAACCGAGGTGCAAGGAAGAAAATTTGAATTTTACTTCGTTATTTGTGGATTTTACCCTTTATTTGTGGATACTTCTTTCCTCTTTATTTGTGGATTTACAAAAATACTGAGAAATCCCGGTAATCGGGCTGCCAGACTACTAGAACTGCTAGGCTGTTTGAACTGTTACATTGGACTGTTACATTGAACTGTTACATCGAAACTCGCACTTCTTAGAGACATTGCAATCACTTAAGGATTGGCTCTGCAAAGACTTAGAAGGACTTAGAAGGTTTCTGGGAGTTTGATGCTGTTTGACACTGTTACCAACTTTTAAGGGACTTTGAGTAATTTGGAAAAATTGCATGAACAGTAACTTTCTTTCTTTCAAGATGTATCCAGTGTCCCTCTAGTGGAATATTGAAACTTTGCAACTACTGGGGTTTTTTTTCCATCTATGGACTTGTGGATTCCCATGGGAATTGCTAACCGTGAGACTGACCTTGACGCATAGACAGTGGTAGGATGAGTGGGAAGACAAGATCAGGCAAAGCCAAAACACAACAATCTACTATAATTTCACAGCTGCGCAGATCATCTTTTCCTATTGTTTCTGTGGCACAAGAGAAAGATTTAGAGCAAGTTAGGCCTGAAGGAATGGCCACAGGAAGAGATACCTCAGTGCTAGATAAAATCCTCGGAAAATTGGATGACCTGTGTAAGCAAGTGACTGAACAATCATCTAAAATAGACCAAAACACAGCTAGTGTTAACAACTTGAATCAACAAGTCAGTTTAAATGCACAAGCCATTGGGAAATTGTTGGAAGCTACTACAGAAAACCGTAAAAAAGCTGAGGAGGCCAAACAGAAAGTAGAGGCCGTGCAAGAGGAAATAAAACCTATGCGCAAACAGATTGGTGAACATCAGGTATATCTGTCTATGGTAGAACTAAAAAGTAAGGAAAATAACTTGAGACTGAGGTTAGTTCCAGAACTTGAAAAGGGAGATTTAACTGAATACTTGACAAAAGAATTTGCAGAATTTTGGTCTTTGGAAGAGAATGAAGATTTTAAAATTGTAAGTGCATTCAGACTTGGAAAAGGAGGGAGGAAGGTTAAGTCTAGAGACTGCCTGATCTCCCTCAGAACGAAGGCAGAAAGAGATAAGATACTGAGTGCACGTTTTCAAAAGACCTTGGAAATTCAGGATTATAAAGTGGAAATCTACAAGGACATTCCGAAATACTTATTGGAACTTAGATCTAACTATGGAGATTTGGTGACATTACTGAGAAGCAACAGAATCGTCTTTAGATGGGAGTTCCCCCAGGGACTATCTTTCACGTTTAGGGGGAAGAAAGTTAAAATCAAAACAGCTGAAGACAAGGAAAATTTTTTGAGTGACTACGGAGAAGACCTTCAGAAAGGGATTGAAGGTGAATTAGGAGCCTTAGGACCTGGACCACTAAGTTCTGTACCTACACCTTTGGGTTCTGATGAGCCTGAGAAAGTGATACCACCGCCAAAGGGAGAATAGAATTATCTCAACATGTCTCTGCAACTACTAAGCTGGAATATTCATGGTTTTAATTCCCCGGAGAAAAGGAGGAAGATTTTTCATTTATTAAAAAAGGAACAATTAGACTTAATTTGCCTACAAGAAACACATGTGATTAGGCTTCATAGGAAAGTTTTAATCAATAAGAGACTGGGTCAAGAATTTATTTCATCTGACAGAGTGAAGAAGAGAGGAGTTGTTATCTACGCAAAAGAAAGCCTATCACCAAAATTCCTTTTTAAAGATGAGCATGGAAGAATTTTGGCAATTGAAATTCAAGTACAAGGAGAATAATTTTTGATTTTGGGAATTTACGCACCAAATGAGGGGAAGTCGGAATTTTACAAGAGGTTGCATGAGACAATGCTGGATCATATGGACTATAATAACATTATTATGATGGGGGACATGAATGGGGTGGTATCTACGAACATGGATAAAGCGCAAAGTCAAAGCATAACTGTCAGGGGTTCAGAAGGAGAGACACAGGAGGGGGAGCAAATGGAGAGTGAGGAGGAGGAGTACGAGGGAGGCGCAGGCAGTGACAGTGGCCAGAGTTATTCCACAAGCCTCTCTAGCGAATCGGAGGACTCACAGAAGGGAGCGCCGGTGGCCAGAGCGAAGGGGGCTCCAGGGGGGAAGCCCCAGGAGGAAGGGGCTAGCGGGGAGTCCCTGAGCAGCAGTTGGAAATCAGGACCAGCTTCTCCACCAGAGCGCAGTGGGGAGGGGGAGTCCCAGGAGTCGGGACCAGTGTCCTCACCACCAGAGGGAGGAGAGGAGTCAGGTTTGGCAACGCCCACATCAGGAAGCGGGGAAACGGTCAGAAGGAAAGTCACCGGCTGGGCGCGCGCGCCAAGTTCAAATGTACAGGAGCGCGGCACAGCAGGGAGCCCAGAAAGGGAGCCAGGTCCTAAAGCCCGCCGGAGGGAGGGGCAAGACTCAGGAGGCTCAGCGTCAGAGGAGTCCAGGAAGGAGGGAACCCCAGAGGGCAGAAAGACCCAGCGAAGGAAAGAGCAGCGTAGGAGGTGGAGCCGGGCTAGAATCTTAAACTGGTGTGGGTGGAGCAGTGAGTCAGAGGGGACTTAGCCGGTCTAGCGTCGAGACGTGGGTCTGCGCGCCCAGAGCTTGGAAATGGAAACTAAACTTTAATAAAGACTTTTGTATATAACATCCACTGGGCGTTGGTCCTCTGTGAGCTGGGACCTAGCGGCAGTCCTGACAGTAAGTCCCCTCTCACCATTTTCCACCAATTTTAAAACCTCGTGGAGTGTGGGAAAGCAGCGAGGGGTGAAGATTGGTGCTTCGCGAGCTCACGAAAACCAGGGAAATGACTACCGAAGAGAAGATAGCGAGTCTGCAAAACGCAGTGACGCAGCTGACTGCAGAAATTGCGGCGTCCAGAAAGAAGGAGCAGGAAGCAGCTGTTACCTGCCAGGATCTGCGAACCAGGTTAGAAGTGCTAACTACACAGAGGCTACCGGCCACCAGACCAGAAGGGATTGGGCTGGGGAACAGAGGAGGGAGCCTTGTGTCTCACTTCAATGGGGACCTGCAGGAGTATCCTAACTTCAGAGCAGATGTACTATATGCACTGCAGCTGCTTGACAAGGACTTTAAAAATGAGGAAGAAAGAGTGGGATTTATTGTTTCGCATTTACGGGGAGAGGCGAAAACGTGGCTGTGCAATCTCTGGAGAGATAAGGATCCAGCCCTCCAAGATGCGGGTGCCTTCCTTAAAGTGATGGATGCGTGTTTTTTGTCTGAGATTGATGTGGATATCGCTAGGAAACAGATTCACGGACTAAGACAAGGTAGAGCCACTGTAAGGCAATATCATTCACGTTTTTTCGCATTGGTGAATGCATTGGGGTGGGAGAGAGAATCACCTGCCGTCAGAGATCTGTTCTGGGAGGGGCTGAACGGAGCTGTGAAAGACGAAATTGCAAGGGGGGAGAGACCCCAAACCACCAAGGACATTGTGGAGAGGGCACTCACCATTGGGGTTAGGCTGGAAGGACGCTCTTGGGACAAAGAGGAAGTGCATTGGGGCCGCACGCCAACGAAAGCACCACCCCCCTTTCCCAAGGAAGCGGCGCGCGCTCGATCCATGCCTCCGCTGGGAGGAGGAGAGGAGCCGATGGAGATAGGTGGTGCTAAGGCTCAGTCCACAGCCGGAGCCCTAACGCCGGGAGCAGTCAAAATGAAGCCTCCTAGAGGGACCAGGAAGTGCTACATTTGCGACAGTGCTCAGCACATGGCGAAAGAGTGTCCCCAGCGGTTTCACAAGCACACTGCAGCCGCAGCGACAGTAACAGAAGCAGTTCAGCAGAGTGAATCACAGCAGGAAAACTCCACTGTCTGGCTGGAAATGGAGTCACTGGGGGCCAGCCAGACAAGTCAGTGAAGCAATCCCCAGTAATGTTACAGCCCACAGACCCCCTCCCACCCAAACCAGTAGTGCAGCTCACCGCATCCCTTCAACTTCCAAATGGGCTCACTGTGGAAATCCCCATTACGATTGACTCTGGGAGCAATGCAGATTTTATAGGCATGGACTTCATCCAGCAACATGGCATAGCCCTTCTGCCAGCGACGGTACCTCTGAACGTCGTCACGGTGGACGGCAGGGAGCTACTGGGAGGGCAAGTGCTGCAGCAGACGCCGCCAATGGTGATGCGCATTGGTAATCACCGCGAAGTCATCAGCTTCAACGTCACCCGCCTGTCAGACACGCCCATTGTGTTGGGCATGAGTTGGCTGGATAGGCACAGCCCGGCATTAGCTTGGTACCAGCGGCAACTGACCTTCGGCTCCTCCTACTGCGCAGAACACTGCATCCTGGCTGACTTGGATGATGAGGGGCACGAGGATGGACCACAGCTGAACTTGGGCATGTTGCAAGCGGTACCTAACAAGTACAAAGAGTTTTTGGAGGTCTTCTGCGAGAAAGAAGCGGACAAGCTGCCTCCCCACAGACCCTACGACTGCAAGATTGACCTCCTGCCGGGGGCGACGCTCCCGACGGGGAAGCTGTATTCCATGTCTGAGGATGAATTGCAGGAGCTCAGGGAGTTCATAGATCACAACTTGAAGCGGGGATTCATCCGAGAGTCCAAGGCGGTGGGGGGCAGCCCTGTATTCTTTGTAAAGAAGCGGGACACGCCCCAAAAGAGGCTTGTAGTTGATTACCGCGTCTTAAATGCGAAAACCAAGCCCTCAGCCTTCCCCATGCCCAAGATCGATGACCTGCTGGCGACGGTGCGGAAGGGGCGCATCTTTACCAAGTTGGATCTACGCGGAGCGTACAATCTCATACGAGTGAGGGAGGGTGACGAGTGGAAGACGGCCATGTTTACGCCGCTGGGCACCTATGAATATAGAGTTATGCCTTTTGGATTACAAAATGGCTCCCACTGTTTTCAAGCATTCATGCATCATGTCTTGGCAGGTCTTCTCTACAAGAAGTGCGTCTGCTTCCTGGACGACATCCTCATCTTCTCGGAGTCGCCGGAGGCTCACGAGAGAGATGTCAGGGAAGTACTGCAGCGGCTGCGGGAGCACCGGCTTTACGCCAAGCTGGAGAAGTGCCAGTTCGACAAGACGGAGGTGGACTTCCTGGGCTACAAACTGTCCGACAAGGGACTCGCCATGGACAGTACCAAGGTACGGGCAGTGCTGGACTGGAAGAGCCCACGCAATCGAAAAGAAGTCCAGAGGTTTGTCGGCTTTGCCAACTTTTATCGCAAGTTCATCAAAGGTTTCGCCATGCAGACAGCGGCCATCACTGACACCCTCAGTTCCAAGAAGAAGAAGTTCATCTGGACGGAGCAGGCAGAGCAGTCCTTTCGGAAGCTCAAGCATCTCTTCGCGTCCGAGGAACACCTGCTACACGTGAACCCCAGCAGGCCCATGAGAGTGGAGACGGACGCGTCAGACAGGGCCGTGGGGGCCGTCCTGTTGCAGCAAGACCACCAGGGGGACTGGAGGCCGTGCGCTTTCTACTCCAGGAAACTCAGCAAGTCGGAGCAGAACTACACCATCTGGGACAGGGAGTTACTGGCCATACATGCAGCCTTCAAGGCGTGGCGGCATTTCCTCGTCGGGGCCAAACACACGGTGCAGGTCCGTACGGACCATAAGAACTTGGAGTACTGGCGCACGGCAAGGTTCCTGAACCAGAGACACATCCGCTGGGCGGAGTTCTTTGCAGATTTCGACTTCAGAATAGAATACATCCCTGGAAACAACAACATCATGGCGGACGCGCTGTCCAGGAAACCGCAGTATCTCGAAGAAGAGGCGCCGCCGGCGGCCAAGCATATTTTCGCACCAAAGGCGTGGGCATGCGCGTCAGCCACGGTGGACCTGGACGCGGTGCGCCGCGCGCTGCAAACGGACTCGTTCGCCTGAGCCAAGATGGAGGAGGTGCGTAGCGGCACGGCGAGGGACGACGACTTCCAAATACGCGACGGCCTGCTCATCCGCAAAGGAGCCCTCTACGTGCCGGGAGACAACCTCCGCGCGAGGGTCCTGCAACAGCTGCACGATGCGCCCAGCGCGGGACACTTCGGCAAGGAGAAGACGGTGGACCTAGTAGCCAGAGACTTTTGGTGGCCCAAGATGAGGGGGGATGTCGCGGAATACGTCAAGAGGTGCGACACCTGCCAAAGGGCCAAACCAGTACACCAGCCGCTGGCGGGCCTGTTGGAACCGCTACAGACACCGTTCGAACCGTGGGAGAGGGTGGCCCTGGACTTTGTCACGGATCTGCCCAGCTCGAGAGGCAAGACGGCAGTACTCATGGTAGTAGACTTGTTCACCAAGATGGCCCACTTCATTCCTTGCGCGAAGGTGGCCACAGCCGAGCAGACCGCCAAGCTGTTTATAGACCACGTGTTCAAGGTGCACGGCCTACCACGGTCCATCCTGTCCGACAGGGGGCGCCAGTTCATATCCAACTTCTGGCAAAAGCTGATGGGTTTCCTGAACGTCAAGGTCAGCCTGGCGTCGGCGCGACACCCGCAGACTAACGGACAGGCGGAGAGAGTCAACGCCATCATGCAGCAGTACCTGAGATGCTACGCGAACCAGCAGCCCTCGACCTGGGTGGACTACCTACCGCTAGCCGAGTTCGCCTACAACAACACGAAACACGTGTCCACGGGGGTGACACCATTTTTCGCCAACTACGGGAGGCATCCCAGAACCTTCCCGGGTTTAGAGAAAGTGAGGGAGGGCTAGCCGCAGGGAGCAGAGGCCGTGGCAGCGGAGTTGCAGGAGATCCACGAGCAGCTCAGGAGGCAGTTAGAGATGGCGAAACAGGCTTACAAAGTGCAGGCAGACCGACACAGGAGGGTTGGGGAAGACATCCGGGTAGGAGACTGGGTCTGGTTAGCAGCCCAGGCAGTTCCGGCCAGATCGTTGGCCAAGAAGAAGCTCGGGCACAAGCAGCTAGGGCCTTACCAAGTAGAGGCGCAGATCAACCCAGTGGCCTTCCGGTTAACACTCCCGGAGGGGTCCAGAATGCACCCGGTCTTTCATAGATCAGTGCTCACACCCTACAAAGAGCCCCACAGGTTTCAGGCACCAGGGACAGCGCCAGACCCGCTCAGGGAAGCGCCCAAAAAGGGGGGGTCGCCGAGAAGGGGGCCACTCAACGAAGCCACAGAGATTTTGGACTCAAGGTGGGGGGAGGACGGGATTGAATATCTTCTCGCCACAGAGGACACCCCGGCCAGCGCCAACAGGTGGGTGCCGGATTACGCATTGGAGGAGCAGTTGCTCAAGGAAGAATTCCATACACTTTTCCCGCACAAGCCTATGCCGGCGGGCTTTTTCGATGATTGTCTGTTCACACCCACACTCTCGGCCAGCACTTTCCGGGGTTTCTCGTCAGCGGAGGACTCGGCTCCGGGAGGCAGATCCCCAGTGGGCTCGCTCTCAGGTTTTGGCACGGGGGGATCTTATTGGTGGGAGGACCAACCCGAAGTGGGAAGGCGCAGAGACATGCCGGAGGGACCCTGGGAAGTGACGTCACCTCAGGCGACAGGGGGAGAAGAGGTCGTGAGTGATGTGGGGGCGGCCTCAGATTTCGAACACACCGCCCAGGAGATGGAAGCGGAGGGAATCGCAGTCGATGAGCCCATGGAGGACTTTCCGGACTTCTCACGATGGCTGCACGCCTCGGGGGACGAACTGTATCCTGAACTCACCCCGACAACTCTAGAGCGCCCGGAACCCGCACCTGAAGAGGGGGAAGGGGGGGCTTCGAGGGGGGGGATGGATGTCAGGGGTTCAGAAGGAGAGACACAGGAGGGGGGAGCAAATGGAGAGTGAGGAGGAGGAGTACGAGGGAGGCGCAGGCAGTGACAGTGGCCAGAGTTATTCCACAAGCCTCTCTAGCGAATCGGAGGACTCACAGAAGGGAGCGCCGGTGGCCAGAGCGAAGGGGGCTCCAGGGGGGAAGCCCCAGGAGGAAGGGGCTAGCGGGGAGTCCCTGAGCAGCAGTTGGAAATCAGGACCAGCTTCTCCACCAGAGCGCAGTGGGGAGGGGGAGTCCCAGGAGTCGGGACCAGTGTCCTCACCACCAGAGGGAGGAGAGGAGTCAGGTTTGGCAACGCCCACATCAGGAAGCGGGGAAACGGTCAGAAGGAAAGTCACCGGCTGGGCGCGCGCGCCAAGTTCAAATGTACAGGAGCGCGGCACAGCAGGGAGCCCAGAAAGGGAGCCAGGTCCTAAAGCCCGCCGGAGGGAGGGGCAAGACTCAGGAGGCTCAGCGTCAGAGGAGTCCAGGAAGGAGGGAACCCCAGAGGGCAGAAAGACCCAGCGAAGGAAAGAGCAGCGTAGGAGGTGGAGCCGGGCTAGAATCTTAAACTGGTGTGGGTGGAGCAGTGAGTCAGAGGGGACTTAGCCGGTCTAGCGTCGAGACGTGGGTCTGCGCGCCCAGAGCTTGGAAATGGAAACTAAACTTTAATAAAGACTTTTGTATATAACATCCACTGGGCGTTGGTCCTCTGTGAGCTGGGACCTAGCGGCAGTCCTGACAATAACAAAAGAGGGCAGGCTACCAAAAACCTTTTTTGAACTAACTGACAACATGGATCTGATTGATATCTGGAGAACAAAAAAAAACCCCTAGGAAGAGAAGGGACATTCTTCTCTGAAGCCAAAATGACATGGACAAGAATTGACCAAATATGGATTACTAGAGGACTGGCACCTAAGACCAGAAAGGTGGAAATCTGCCCAAAAACCTGCTCTGACCATAATGCTGTAAAGATGGAAATGATAGTAACTTCAACTGGTTCCTTCAGATGGAAGATGAATGACACCTTATTAAGAGATCAAGAGATTGTTAAGAAGGCCCAAAAAAACCTGCGGGACTACTTTGAAGTAAATTTGAAAACCACAGTGGAAAAAAGAATAATCTGGGACGCAAGTAAAGCGGTTATGAGGGGGTTTCTGATACAGCAGAATGCAATAAAAAAGAGAACCCAAAATGAGAAAAAAGACAGAATTTTGGAAAAAATAAAAGAAGGAGAGAAAAAATTAAGATCGAAACCAAAGTCACAGGAGATTCTGAGAGAAATTAAATTACATCAAGTATAATATATGAAATTGATAAATCAGGAAGTTGAATGGAAAATTAAACAAATGAGACAAAAGACTTTTGAATCGGCTAATATCGGCTACGGCGAAGCGGAGACCCCCGTCGGGAAACCACAGGCAGCAGGAGCCTGTGGCCGTGGGACTCAGCGGGCACCATCAGCGCCCCCCGAAACTGTAAAGGAACCCCGTAAGGGGCTCCGGAAAGTGACGGGGCTGGCGCGGTGCTGTGAGTCGATCACTCTTTCCATGGAGTGAAGCCGTGAAGCTGTTGTCGGTGAGCGCTGACCTTTTTCCTGGGACTATCTGGCTAAGAAACAACTACCCATGAGCAGGTGAAGTTTAAAGAATTCGTCCCTTTTTAGAAAAGAAGCTTTAATTTGACACTGAAACGGGAGGCGCAACCAGGAAGTCCGTCTCCCGGCTTTGTTTAAAGATTTAAAGTAACGACGCTTAATTTGCTCTTGCCAAAGAAACTGCGATTTAAAAGACTGTTATCTGAACATCAGACAGAGAACGTCATTTCATTTTAAGGTGGAAGAGGAAGAATTTGGCTTTCCCTCTCCACGTCTGGATTTATAAAAATATATTGAACTCCTGGCGATCGGGCTGCCAAACTACTAGAGCTGTCAGGCTGCATGAACTGTCATTTTGTAGCCCGCACTTTTTGGAGACACTGTAACTTTCTATGACTAACTCTGCAAAGTAAAGGATCTGTAAGGTCCTCTGGAGATTTGCAACTGTTATAAATTTGAAGGGACATTTTGTAAACTTGGGAAAAGACTTTATAAACTGTGACTTTCTAAGAAAAACATTGTGTCCCTCTAGTGGAATACTGAAGTTGTGCAATTACTGGGGTTTTTCCCCCATCTTTAGACCTGGGGATTTCCATGAGAATTGCAAACCGTGAGACTGACCTTGGCGCATAGACAGCAGTGGGATGAGTGGGAAGACAAGATCAGGCAAAGCCAAAACACAACAATCTACTATAATTTCACAGCTGCGCAGATCATCTGTTCCCATTGTTTCTGTGGCACAAGAGGAAGATTTAGAGCAAGTTAGGCCTGAAGGAATGGCCACAGGAGGAGATACCTCAGTGCTAGATAAAATCCTCGGAAAATTGGATGACCTGTGTAAGCAAGTGACTGAACAATCATTTAAAATAGACCAAACTACAGCCAGTGTTAATAATTTGACTCAACAAGTTAGTTTAAATGCACAATCTATTGGGAAATTGTTGGAAGTGACTACAGAAAATCGCAAAACAGCTGAGGAGGCTAAACAGAAAGTAGAGGCCGTGCAAGAGGAAATAAAACCTATGCGCAAACAGATTGGCGAACATCAGGCATATCTGTCTATGATAGAATTAAAAAGTAAGGAGAATAATTTGAGACTGAGGTCAGTTCCAGAACTTGAAAAGGGAGATTTAACTGAATATTTGACAAAAGAATTTGCAGAATTTTGGCCTTTGGAAGAAGATAAAGATTTTAAAATTGTAAGTGCATTCAGACTTGGAAAACGAGGGAGGAAGGTTAAGTCTAGGGACTGCCTGATCTCCCTTAGAACGAAGGCAGAAAGAGATAAGATACTGAGTGCACACTTTCAAAAGACTCTTGAAATCCAGGATTTTAAAGTGGAAATCTACAAGGATATTCCGAAACACTTATTGGAACTTAGATCTAACTACGGAGATCTGGTGACATTATTGAGAAGCAACAGAATCATCTTTAGATGGGAGTTCCCCCAGGGACTATCTTTTACTTTTAGAGGGGGAAAAGTCAAAATTAAAACAGTTGAAGACAAGGAAAAATTCTTGAGTGACTACGGAGAAGACCTTCAGAAAGGGACTTAGGATCTGGACCACTAAGTTCTGTACTTACACCCAGGGGTCTGGATGAGCCTAAGAAAGTGATACCACCGTCAAAGGGAGAAGATCTTTTGGGAGCTGTAGGAGGAAAGTAGAACTATCTCAACATGTCTCTGCAACTATTAAGTTGGAATATTCATGGTTTTAACTCCCCTGAGAAAAGGAAGAAGATTTTTCATTTATTAAAAAAGGAACAATTAGACCTAATTTGCCTACAGGAAACGCATGTGATTAGGCTCCATAGGAAAGTTTTAATTAACAGGAGACTAGGCCAAGAATTTATTTCATCTGACAGAGTGAAGAAGAGAGGAGTTGTTATCTACGCAAAAGAAAGCCTATCACCAAAATTCCTTTTTAAAGATGAGCAAGGAAGAATCTTGGCAATTGAAATCCAATTACAAGGAGAAAAAAATTTGATTTTGGGAATTTACGCACCAAATGAGGGGAAGTCGGAATTTTACAAGAAGTTGCATGAGACAATGCTGGACTACATGGACTATAATAACATCATTATGATGGGCGATATGAATGGGGTGGTATCTACGAATATGGACAAAGCACAAGGACAAAGTATAACGAAAGAGGGCAGGCTACCAAAAACCTTTTTTGAACTAACTGACAATATGGACTTGATTGATATTTGGAGAACAAAAAATCCCTTAGGAAGAGAAGGGACATTCTTCTCTGAAGCCAAAATGACATGGACTAGAATTGACCAAATATGGATAACTAGAGGATTGGCACCCAAGACTAGAAAGGTGGAAATCTGCCCAAAGACTTGCTCCGACCATAATGCTGTAAAGATGGAAATGAAATTAACTTCAACTGGTTCCTTCAGATGGAAGATGAATGACACCTTATGGAGAGATCAAGAGATTGTCAAGAAAGCCCAAAAGAATTTGAGAGATTACTTTGAAATAAACTTGAATACTACAGTGGGGAAAAAAGTAATCTGGGATGCAAGTAAAGCGGTGATGAGGGGGTTTCTGATTCAACAGAATGCAATAAAAAAGAGAACTCAAAATGAGAAAAAACAAAAAAATTTGGAGAAAATAAAAGAAGGAGAGAAAAAATTAAGATCGAAACCAAAGTCACAGGAGATTCTGAGAGAAATTAAATTACATCAAGTACAATATATGAAATTGATAAATCAGGAAGTTGAATGGAAAATTAAACAAATGAGACAAAAGACTTTTGAATCGGCTAATAAATGTGGAAAACTGCTAGCGTGGCAGTTGAAAAAAAGACAGAAGTTGAATACGGTTACGAATCTCAAGATTGAGGGGAGAAACATCCAGAATCCTGTAGAGATTAGAAAATGCCTCCAGAGATACTTCAAACAACTTTATACACAGGGGCCACAGAAAGAGACTGACATAGACCAATTTTTAAGAACTAATGGATTACAAAAACTATCTCAAGAAAACAAGACAATATTGAACCATAAGATAACGGAACAGGAGATTGAAGGTGCCATTCAGAACATGCAATTGGGCAAGTCTCCAGGGCCGGACGGGTTAACCTCCAAGTATTATAAGACTTTGAAAGATTATTTAATTCAACCATTAAAGGAGGTGTGCAACGAGATTATGGAGGGGAAGAAGGCACCCGAGTCGTGGAAAGAAGCTTTCATCACACTTATACCAAAATCTGAAGTTGAAAAGACACAATTTAAGAACTACCGTCCCATATCCCTTTTAAATGTGGATTACAATTTTTTTGCAGATATTCTAGCCAACAGATTAAAAAGAGTGTTAAATGAAGTGATACATAAAGACCAGGCAGGCTTTCTCCCAGGCAGACATTTGTCTGACAACACAAGGAATATTATCGATATTCTGGAGTTACTGCAAATGAACACTAATACAAGAGCAGTTCTAATTTTTATTGATGCGGAGAAGGCCTTTGATAATATTTCTTGGAATTTTATGAAGAAAAATCTTAAGGGAATGGGAGTGGGACGGGGGTTTGAAAATAGTATAGAAGCAATCTATTCGGAACAAAAGGCAAAACTGATAGTTAATAATGTGGTGTCAGAAGAGTTTAAAATTGATGAAGGAACACGACATTGCTATTTATCTCGGTCCTGGAGGTGCTCTTGAACATGATTAGGAAGGACCAGTTGATCAAAGGAATTCAGGTCGGAGCTAAACAATATAAACTCAAGGCCTTCGCAGATGACCTGGTTTTGACATTACAGGAGCCAGAATCTAGTACGAAAAGAGTTTTAGAACTGATTCAGGAATTTGGTCAGGTGGCAGGATTTAAATTAAATAAGCAAAAAACTAAGGTTTTGGAGAAAAAATTGACATTAATGGGAAAAGAAAGGTTTCAGAAGGAGACAGATTTAAATGTGGTGAAGAAAGTGAAATACCTAGGGATAAATATGACAGCCAAAAATCTGAATTTATTTAAAGATAACTATGAAAAATGTTGGTCAGAGGTTAAAAAAGATTTAGAAATTTGGTCAAAATTGAAGCTCTCCTTGTTGGGTCGAATTGCTGCTATAAAGATGAATGTATTGCCAAAAATGTTGTTTTTGTTTCAAACTTTGCAGATTGTGGACAGGATGGACTGTTTCAAGAGGTGGCAGAGAGACATTTCTAAGTTTGTCTGGCAGGGCAAGAAGCCCAGAATAAAATTTAAAATATTGACTGATGCTAAAGAAAGAGGGGGGTTTGCCCTGCCGGACATGAAGCTATATTATGAATCAGCAGCATTCTGCTGGATGAAAGACTGGCTACTTCTTGAAAACACTGACATTTTGGATTTGGAAGGGTTTAACAATGCGTTTGGGTGGCATGCATATTTGTGGTACGACAAGGTTAGAGCTCACAAAGCATTTAAGAACCATATTGTCAGGAAAGCAGTATTTAATGTCTAGACAAGATACAAAGATTTATTAGAAAACAAGACCCCAAGGTGGTTGTCACCTATGGAAGCTAAGGCTCTGAAAAGACTCAATATGGAGGCCAAGTGGCCGAAATATTGGGAGATATTAGAACAAAACGGAGACACATGGAGATTGCAGAGTTTTGAGAAACTAAAAGATAAAGTGCGAGATTGGCTACATTATTACCAAATTAGAGAGGTTTTTAATATGGATAAAAAAATAGGTTTCCAGGTGGAAAAATCGAAATTAGAAACGGAATTGTTAGAACCTAAAACTAAGGTACTTTCAAGAATGTATAGGTAAAGGTAAAGGTACCCCTGCCCGTACGGGCCAGTCTTGACAGACTCTGGGGTTGTGCGCCCATCTCACTCAAGAGGCCAGGGGCCAGCGCTGTCCGGAGACACTTCCGGGTCACGTGGCCAGCGTGACATCGCTGCTCTGGCGAGCCAGAGCCGCACACGGAAACGCCGTTTACCTTCCCGCTGGTAAGCGGTCCCTATTTATCTACTTGCACCCGGAGGTGCTTTCGAACTGCTAGGTTGGCAGGCGCTGGGACCGAGCAGCGGGAGCGCACCCCGCCGCAGGGATTCGAACCGCCGACCTTTCGATCGGCAAGTCCTAGGCACTGAGGCTTTAACCCACAGCGCCACCTGCGTCCCCAAGAATGTATAACCTGCTGTTAAAATGGAACACTCAGGATGAAACGGTCAAATCAGCTATGATTAAGTGGGCACAAGACATTGGTCATAATATTATGTTTGCTGACTGGGAATGGTTATGGACCACCGGTGTGAAATTCACGGCATGTAATGCCTTAAAAGAAAATATTATGAAAATGATATATAGGTGGTACATGACTCCAGAAAAGCTTGCAAAAGTATATCATTTGCCTGATAATAAATGTTGGAAATGTAAGGAAACTGAGGGAACATTCTTTCACCTTTGGTGGACGTGCCCAAAGGTCAAGGCTTTCTGGGAAATGATCTATAATGAATTGAAAAAGGTATTTAAATATACCTTCCTTAAGAAACCAGAGGCCTTCCTCCTGGGCATTGTCGGCCAAATGGTGCCAAAGTAGGATAGAACTTTCTTTATGTACGCAACAACAGCAGCAAGAATACTTATCGCAAAGTACTGGAAGACACAAGATTTGCCCACTCTGGAAGAATGGCAGATGCAAGTGATAGACTACATGGAATTGGCAGAAATGACTGGCAGAATCCGAGACCTGGGAGAGGAGCAAATGGAAGAGGATTGGAAGAAATTTAAAGACTACCTGCAAAAACATTGCAAAATGTTTGAATGTTAAAATGATGCAGGAAATAAAGACAATATGGCATTAGTGACATAGCTGAAAGGAATATGTAAAAATGTTTTATGAGAAATCAGGGTGAAAAAGTTAGATTAACATTATGTCAAACTTAAACAAAATGTTATAAGGGGGAAAATTGAAGACATAATAGTTGAAAGGTATAATACAGAATAAGATTTGAAAAAGGGTAAGGCACTGCTGAATATGATTGTGTAAAAAGGGAACACAGAAAAGGGAGATGTGAGGAAGTCAGGAAAGAAGGATATGAAAATAATAAGTAAGAAACTGGATTTATATGTTTCTTTTTAGGTCTTTTTTCTTCTACTTTTTATGTTTTGTACTGTATTTTTCTGAATACATTTCTTCTCGGCTTGCAGATAAACAGGATAAAAGGCAAAGAGAAAGAGGTTTGTCTTCAAAGGGGAGTTGTGCTGTGCCTAAGAGTGGGGATGCTGAGTTTGAGAACACAGTAAATGCTTTTGCAGCTAGACATTGTTTTTGCTGTGGTTCCTCTTCCCATTTAATCAGGAACTGCACACGTGAACCTGGTCAAGACAGCACCAAGGCCGTTACCCCTAGTTACCAGACAAGGAGTTCCAGGGGACGTCGAAGAAGAGGAGGAGGTCGTGGCTACTCCCACAGCACACAGCACATGGCTTCAGCAATGGTGTTGATGCAAGGGCGTGGCCAAGGCAGCAATCTACGCTGGTTGATCGACAGTGGTGCATCTCACCACCTGGTGGCGCCATCTAGTGTCCGTTTGCAGAATTGCAGGCATTTGCAAACCCTGAAAGTTGTGACAATGGCAGATTCAACTAAACGTTCCTTAGAGACCGTAGGCACAGTGTTCTTGAATTGTTTGCATACAGAAATTGATGCCTATGTGCTAAAGGGAATGAAGGGGTGTATTTTGTCTGTGTCAGAACTTGATAGAGATGGGTTTAAAACTGTGTTTGAAAATGGGGTTTGCACTATTTCAAAGTATAACGTATCTCTTTTGCAGGTGGAATGCAGAAATGGGTTATATTATTTTGAGACAAGTCCAGATGAAGTTGAACAGGTTCATGCTGGTTGTGTGAACTCGCCCACCCATAATTCTTGTGTTCATTTATGGCACCGCCGTTTGGGACATATTAATTTTCAGTATGTTAAAAGGCAACCTGAATTATCAGAAGGGTGCAAAATGAACAAATGTACTAAGTATTTGGATTGTACTGCATGCAAAAGGGCGAAGGTTCATAGATGCAGCTATCCCAGTTCAGATAGGAAATCTGACAAAGTATTCCAACTTGTGCATATGGACCTATGTGGCCCAATGCCTGTTGCTAGCATGGGAGGTTCGAGGTATGCACTGTGTCTCTCGGATGACAAAACAAAAGTCACATGGTTTTTTCCTCTCAAAACAAAAGCAGATACTGCAGAAACAGTTAAAAATTGGGTTCATGCAGTAGAACTTGAATTCGGTACTAGAGTACTTGCTTTTCAGACAGACAGAGGGTCAGAATTTGCCGGGTCTGTGTTGCAGAATTTCTTTAAGAAAAAGGGAATTAAGCATCGTCTGTCTACACCTTATTCCCCCCAAGAAGGAGGCGTGGCCGAACGTAAAAACAGGGTTCTGCAAGAGTTAGCAAACTCTATGTTGTTTGATTCTATTTTTTTTTTAATGGATATTTATTGAAATTTTCCAATTTAATACAAAAAGAAAAACAACAGACAAAAGAGCAAAAATACACATTTAAAACAAAACAAAACAAATATAATTCCCATTTCTTATTTCCATTACCTTATGTCCCGGACCTCCTCTCACCTCCCCCTTTTGTATTCCAATTCAAATTCTTAATTCAGCAAATCCTTGTTACGACTTAGTATAGCTTATTTTGAATTATTATTCCACCTTTACATTACAGCTGGTAACCATTTAATTTCTATCCAACATCATTCTAACATTCATTAATTTTACAATATTTCTGTAAGTAGTCTTTAAATTTCCTCCAGTCTTCTTCCGCCGACTCTTTTCCCTGGTCTCGGATTCTGCCGGTCATTTCTGCCAATCCCATGTAATCGATCATCTTCATCTGCCATTCCTCCAGAGTGGGTAAATCTTGTGTCTTCCAGTATTTTGCGATGAGGATTCTTGCTGCTGTTGTCGCGTACATAAAGAAAGTTCTATCCTTCTTTAGTACCAATTGGCCAACCATGCCCAGGAGAAAGGCCTCTGGTTTTTTCAAGAAAGTGTACTTAAGTACCTTTTTCAATTCATTATAAATCATTTCCCAGAAGGCCTTAATCCTTGGACACGTCCACCAAAGGTGAAAGAATGTACCTTCAGTCTCTTTACATTTCCAACATTTGTTATCGGGCAAATGGTAAATTTTTGCAAGCTTGACTGGGGTCATGTACCACCTATAAATCATTTTCATAATATTCTCTCTTAGGGCATTACATGCCGTAAATTTCAAACCGGTGGTCCATAACTGTTCCCAGTCAGCAAACATAATGTTATATCCAACATCTTGTGCCCATTTAATCATAGTAGACTTCACCATTTCATCCTGAGTATTCCATTTCAACAGCAAGTTATACATCTTTGACAAATTCTTGGCTTTAGGTTCTAACAATTCTGTTTCTAAGTTCGATTTTTCCACCTGGAATCCGATTTTTTTATCCAATTTATAAACCTCCATTATCTGATAATAATGAAGCCAATCTCGTACTTTACTCTTTAATTTCTCAAAACTCTGCAATTTCAATTTGTCTCCCTCTTGTTCCAAAATCTCACAATATTTTGGCCATTTGGACGCCATGTTAAGTCTTTTGAAAGCTTTAGCTTCCATTGGTGACAACCACCTTGGGGTTTTGTTTTCCAATAAATCTTTGTATCTTATCCAAACATTAAACAATGCTTTCCTGACAATATGATTTTTAAATGCTTTATGAACCTTAACCTTGTCGTACCACAAATATGCATGCCACCCGAAGGCATTGTTAAAACCTTCCAAATCCAAAATGTCTGTGTTCTCAAGAAGCAGCCAGTCTTTCAACCAGCAAAAGGCTGCTGATTCATAGTAAAGTTTGAAGTCCGGCAGGGCAAAACCCCCCCTTTCCTTAACATCAGTTAAAATCTTAAATTTTATTCTGGGCTTTTTGCCCTGCCAGACAAATCTAGAAATATCTTTCTGCCATTTCTTGAAACAGTCCATCTTGTCCACAATTTGCAATGTTTGAAACAAACACAACATTCTAGGCAATACATTCATTTTTATAACTGCAATCCGGCCCAACAAGGAAAGCTTCAAATTTGACCATGTTTCTAAATCTCTTTTCACTTCTGACCAGCATTTTTCATAATTATCTTTAAATAAATTCACATTTTTTGCTGTCATCTTAATCCCCAAATATTTCACTTTCTTAACCACAGTCAAACCAGTCTCATTATGAAACCTTTCTTTTTCCATTGATGTTAAATTTTTCTCTAAAACTTTGGTTTTTGACTTGTTCAGTTTGAATCCTGCAACTTGACCAAATTCATTAATTAAGTCTAAAACCCTTTTCGTACTAGATTCTGGCTCCTGTAACGTCAAAACTAAGTCATCTGCGAATGCTCTCAATTTGTATTGTTTGGCTCCGACCTGTATCCCTTTGACCAACTGGTCTTTTCTAATCATGTTCAGCAAAACCTCCAAAACCGATATAAAAATCAATGGGGAAATTGGGCATCCCTGTCGTGTCCCTTTTTCTATCTTAAATTCATCCGTAACCACATTATTTACAATTAATTTTGCTTTCTGTTCAGAGTAAATTGCGTCTATACCATTTTCAAACCCTTGCCCTACCCCCATCCCCTGTAAATTCTTTTTCATAAAACTCCAAGAAATATTATCAAAGGCTTTCTCCGCGTCCACAAATATAAAAACTGCTTTCGTGTTTATGTTCACTTCTAATTTTTCCAAAATGTCAATTATATTCCTCAAATTATCAGACAAATGCTTTCCCGGGAGAAAGCCCACCTGGTCTTTATGAATCTCCTCCATCAAAACTTTTTTCAATCTTCTAGCCAAAATATCAGCAAAAATTTTGTAATCCACATTTAATAAGGATATGGGACGGTAGTTCTTGAGTTGAGTCTTTTCAGTCTCTACTTTCGGTATAAGCGTAATATATGCCTCTTTCCACGACTCCGGCGCCCTTTTCCCTTCCAAAATCTCATTGCAGACCTCCTTCAAAGGTTGTATTAAGTAGTCCTTCAAGGATTTGTAGTACCTGGAGGTCAGCCCATCGGGTCCTGGAGAGTTGCCCAATTGCATACTTTGAATGGCACCTATTTCCTGTTCTGATATTTTGTAATTCAACATCAGTTTATTTTCTTGTGAAATTTTTTGTAATCCATTTGCCTTTAAAAAACATTCTATGTCCATATCTTTCTGTGGCCCTTGTGAATATAGTTGTTTAAAATACCTTTGAAAACAGTTTCTAATCTCAGTTGGGTTATGTATATTCTTCCCTTCCACCTCTATATTTGTAATAGTATTTAATTTTTGTCTTTTTCTCATTTGCCAAGCCAAAGGTTTCCCACACTTATTTGCCGATTCAAAAGTATTTTGTCTCATTTGTTTAATCTTCCATTCTATTTCTTGATTCATCAGTTCCATATATTGTGTTTGATATAATTTTATTTCTCTCAGAATCTCTTGTGACTTTGGTTTTACTCTCAATTTCTTTTCCCCTTCTTTTATTTTCTCTAAAATTTTATCTTTCTTCTCATTTTGGCTTTTCTTCTTTATTGCATTCTGTTGAATCAGAAACCCTCTCATAACAGCTTTACTTGCGTCCCAAATTATTCTTTTTTCAACATCAGTATTCATATTTATTTCAAAGTAGTCTCTCAGGGTTTTTTGGGCCTTTTTATAGACTTCTTCATCTCTAAATAAGGTGTCATTCATCCTCCATCTAAAAGAGCCAGTCGTTATTTGTTTCATCTCCATCCTTACGGCGTTATGGTCGGAGCAAGTTTTTGGGCAGATTTCCACTTTCTTTATCTTTGGTGCCATCCCTCTAGTTATCCATATTTGATCAATTCTAGTCCATGTCATCTTGGCTTCAGAAAAGAAGGTTCCCTCTCTTCCCAGAGGATTCTTTGTTCTCCAAATGTCCACCAAGTCCATATTGTCAGTCATTTCAAAGAAGGTTTTAGGTAGTCTACCATCATTGGTGACTACCTGTTTTTGTGCTTTGTCCATATTTGTAGATACCACTCCTTTTCATATCTCCCATCAAAATTAAATTGTAATCCAGATGTTCCAGTAAAGTCTCATGCAACTTCCTAAAAAATTCAGATTTTCCCTCGTTCGGAGCATAAATTCCAACTACCAAAAAAATTTCTCCTTGATATTGAATTTTGACTGCCAAATATCTTCCTTGTTCATCTTTAAAGATTAATTTCGGTAAAAATCTCTCCTTTACATATATCACAACTCCTCTTTTTTTTACTTTGTCTGATGAAATAAACTCTTGTCCCAATCTCTTGTTAATAAGTAATTTCCTGTGTTGTCTCATTACATGTGTTTCTTGCAAGCAAATCAAATCCAATTGTTCTTTTTTCAATATATGAAACACACTTCTTCTTTTTCGAGGAGAATTGAGTCCATTACAATTCCAACTTAGGAGTTGCAGAGCCATGATGGGATTACTTCACTTCACCTCCCACTGCTCCAAGTAGTTGCTCTTCTTCTGTTGGTGGTTTTCCCTTCTCTGGGCTAGGGAGTCCAAATGGTAAGTTTGCTATACCCAAGATTCCTTTTTCCAGTGTTTTTGGCACTTCTTCTGATTCTGCTTCTTTCTGAAGATGTTCTCCATAATCTCTCAGAAACTTGTCTTTGTCGTTTACTGTTCTTATTCTTATTCTAATTTTCCGGTGCTCACAACTCTAAGCTGTGAGTCCACAGCACTTTGACCTGTTCCTGTCCAGAAGGTGGTCTCTGGAAGTGCTACCCAGCTCGCCTAGCCCAGTCGGGCTGAAGTGCATGAGTCCAGTTGGTGGTACTGGCTCAAGGGCGATGCTGACATTGGTTATGGGCCCAGTCGTCTGACCAGTCGTTGTTCCCGTCGTCCCAGTCGTCCCAGTCGCCAGAGGTTTCTGCTGCTGATTGCCGGACGGCAGAACGGACGCTGCGTGCTGGACTGATTTGCGGTGCCCAGAAGCAGAGCTGTTTTGGAGCAGAGTGTTCAAGATGCCGCTGTTGCTGTTGCTGCTGCTTGATTTATGGAGGTATGTTGCTGACTGCCAAAGAGAAGAAGATAGCATCCCTGTTTGCCTGTTAATTGCGCTCTGAGTGGGAGAGAGAGTGGCTGAAGGAGTCCAAGGCTCTATCTGTGTTGCACGAGGGAAGTGTCTTGCTCTAAGTAATAGCAGACATGGCCTGTGCACATTCTGGCCAGATGGCTCTGACCTTTCCTCTCCTCACGCCTGAGACCTATGCAGTTTGGCAAGTCAAGATGAAAGCGCTTTTACAGAAGGAGAAGATATTTTACACTATAGAAGATGACCCTCCCGAGAAGGATGATGATGATTGGGCTGAGTGGCATGCTGCAGATATGAAAGCCCGAGGGACAATTGCTTTGAGTGTTTCAGACCACTTGCTGGTGAATTTAGAGGGTCAAGAGACTGCACGAGCTGTTTGGCATAAGTTGAGAGATATGCATTTGAGGCAGAATGCCGGTTCCAGTGTGAATTTCTTCAAGAAGCTGTGCAGGCTGCAGTTGGAGAAAGGTGGTGATTTGCCTAGCCATCTATCTCAGTCAAAGAGTCTCAGACAGGACCTTGTTCAGCGAGACCTGGCTATTTCAGAGGCTGTGTTTGCAATGCTGATGATAAATAGCCTAGACGATTCTTACGATGGAGTAGCTGCCCAGATTTCTACGATGCCTTCAGACCGGCTAACAAGATTATGTGTCTAGCATGCTCTTGAATGAGTGGGATCACAGACAGGCTGCTAGAGAAAGCCGGGACAATGGTGCTGTTAAAAATGTGCTTGAAAATGTGCCTGAATCTTCAGCAGGGGAAAGTGAAAGTGAAACTGCTGCTGTTAAAGCTTTGAAATTGAAGCGGTGCTTTTCGTGTGGAGCACAAGGCCATTTGAGTTTCCAGTGCAAGAAATCTTCAAAAAAGAAGGGAAAGTTCAGAGGCAGAGGGGGAGGAGGACGAAATCCCCAAGCACCTGCTACTTCAAAGGCTTTGATCTCTCGCTGCTCCAATCAACGTGGGCGGAGTTTCTTCGTGGTCGACTCTGGCTGTACCAATCACATGACCAATGATAAGGATCTCTTTGTTCAGCTTGAGAAGCAAGAGAAAGCAATTAATCAAGCAGATGGGACTGTTCTCACGAGTTTGGCTCAGGGAACTGTGTTTTTAAAGAGCCTGAATGCAACAATTAAGAATGTCCTGTATGCGCCTGATATTCAGGACAATTTGTTGAGTGTTTCCCAGCTTGATCGTCAAGGGTTTAAGGTGGTGTTTGCTAAATCTCGCTGTGAAATTCTTAGAGATGGCAAGCTCATTCTGTATGCAAAATGTGTTAATGGTTTGTACCAATTGCCTTTTGTTACAGGTACAGGTACTGCAGGTGCAACTGAGAAAGAGTGTTGCAATTTGTCTGTTGACAAGAATGAGAAGTTGCATGACCAATGTATTCATTATTACCACCGTGTTTATGGTCATTTGAATTTCCAGGCTGTGGCAAAAATGCCTGATATGGTTCAGGGTATGAAGTTGAAAGAATGTCCCTACCACATGAAATGTGTTTCTTGTGCTGAGAGTAAGGCAAGGCAAGCTCCCAAAGGTACAGAGTCTGGGAGAGAGGCCAAGAAACCATACGAAGTCATTCATGCAGACCTAGTGGGGCCTCTAGCGCTCTCTAGAGGCAATTCAAGGTTTTTCATGGTTTTGATAGATGCCTATTCTAATGACCCCAGTCAAGCTAGCAAAAATATATCACCTGTCAGACAATAAGTGTTGGAAATATAAGGAAACTGAAGGAACGTTCTTTCACCTCTGGTGGACTTGCCCCAGGGTTAAGGCCTTCTGGGAAATGATATATAATGAGCTGAAAAAGATATTTAAGTATACCTTCCCTAAGAAACCAGAGGCCTTCCTTTTGGGCATTGTTGGCCAGAGGGTGTTAAAGAATGATCGAACATTTTTCATGTATGCAACAACAGCAGCAAGGATACTTGTCGCCAAATATTGGAAAACTCAAGATTTGCCCACGCTGGAAGAATGGCAGATGCAACTGATGGACTACATGGAGCTAGCAGAAATGACTGGCAGAATCCGAGATCTGGGAGAGGAAGCAGTGGAAGAGGATTGGAAGAAATTCAAGGACTACCTACAAAAACACTGTAAACTATATGAGTGTTAAGAAGGATGAGAGATTTGAAATTAACAGGGCACCATAAAGTGTGGTGAAAAAACGATGAGAATGAGTGAATTCTATGAGAAAAATAAATTTTGAATAAACATTATGGTAAAAATAGGTATTTAAGACCTAGATCGAAACATTCAAAGTTAGGGATAAAACATTGGAAATGTGTATAATAAGAATGGAAATAAGGAGATAAATTGCTGATCAAAGTTTTATAAATTTGGAAAGTAGGAGTGAGAGACGTGAGGAAGTCCAAAAATGAATAAAAGCTGGTAATTATAAGATGCTAAATTTTATGTTTGTTTTTCTGTTTTTTGTTTGGTTTTTTTTTTTTTTTGCTTATGTTGCTTTTCTCTGTTTATTGTATTAAAAAAAACTCTTAATAATTTTTTTTTTTTTAAAAAAGATAGATGCCTATTCTAGATATGTATGGGTCTATATGCTGCAGAAAAAGTCTGAAGCCTTTACCAAGTTTTGCCAGTTTTGTAAATGGCTTAGAAATGTACATAATGAGAATGTACGTTGTATTTTCACTGACAGGGGTGGAGAGTTTTGTTCAGAGGAGTTTGAGAGTTTTCTTTCTGAACAGGGCATTGAGCATAGGACGGCCACGCCCAGATCACCCTGGCAGAATGGTTTATGTGAGAGAGAAAACCAGACCCTGCAGCAAGGAATCAGAACGCTGTTACATGATTCGGGGCTGCCCAATCCCTTTTGGGCCGAAGCTCTTTCGTTTTTCTGTCACATGTATAACAGGAGGTACCAGTCTGCTGTAAATTGCACCCCATATGAGATGCTTCACAAAAGGAAGCCATGTGTGAAGCACTTTAAAATTTTTGGGTCAGAGGTTTGGGTGCACACCTCGCAGGGTGACAAACTGAGCAAGCGTGGAGAACATGGTGTTTTCCTAGGATATGAGAAAGGGTCTTATCGTGTTCTGATCACAGACACGAAAACCATAAGGCTGACCAGGAGTATTGAGGACAATCCACAATGGGACAGAGTTGGCGTTTTTCAGTGCCATCCCATTTGTGATGATGGTGCAAAAGGGGCAAAGACAGTTAAGAGGGAGGCAAGTTCTGATGTGATTGATAAGTCTGATGCCGATGTAGTTCCGGATGGTGGCACAGATTATCAGAGCCCCAAAACCTCAGAAGAGTCTGACGCTGATTCAGACTTAGCAGCTTCATATACTTTAGCTCCCCATTCTCCCAAAGAGGAGGAGACACCAGAACAAGAGGATCAGAGAGTTTTGCGCAGATCCGAAAGAACAACCAAGGGTGTACCACCGAAAAGATTTTCTGAAGAGTTTGCAAAGGCTGCGGTCACGAGCAACTCTGGTGGGATTTTTAAACCAGGCATGAAGTGTGCTGAGAGTAATAGCACAAAACGCTTTATTTATTTCCTTGCCTGACCTTAAGTGGTTCATGTGTAATACGTTAAAAGATCAGGATTGAAGGAGCAAGCGTGTATTTGAGTATTAAAAAGTGGTTTGTTTAAATCTGCCTAAATGAGCAATGTCATTTTGTATCTGAGAGGAAGAAACGTGTATGAAGATTTTTCTAGAAGCTGCTTTTTCGTTTGTATATTCACAATGTGTATTTTGTGTAAACTGTAGATTGAGGTTTATGTTTTAACTCTTTCCTGATAGACACAGAATGATTGTAATGACTGTTTAATGGTATTGTTAAAGTGTCTTAGATAAGGGGGAGAGAAATACTTGCAGATGTGTTAACAAAGGTTGTAAGCAGAGAACAATTTTTGGAGTGTGTGTGTAAATTGCAGTTATGTAAAAGATTCTTGAACTGGTCGGATGAAATGGGGGAGGATGAGGAGATTTCACCCCTCCCATATCCAAGAATCTCCTGATGAGTCTGCTGATTCTCCAGAGAGAAGGAGGTGTGTTCTGCTTCTCTACTTATTCTACTCCAGCACCAAGTCAGTCAGTCAGTGTGTCGGAGAGAGAGAGACTGAGTGTTAGAGATAGTGTGTATAGATAAGGTTGCTGCTAAGAGCAGCTGCAGACACTCAGTGCAGTTTAGCATTCATTTATGCTTAGAACCCATTTAGCTCTGTATATCGTTTGTATAATAGTTATAGATAGAATAAAAGAAGATATTCTACAGAGCTGCTCTCCGAGTCGTTTATATACTCTGCTAGACTCTGCTATACTCTGCTGTGCGACGACTGTCATCTTGTGGAAGTGAATCCGGTGCTCACAACTCTAAGCTGTAAGTCCACAGCACTTTGACCTGTTCCTGTCCAGAAGGTGGTCTCTGGAAGTGCTACCCAGCTTGCCTAGCCCAGTCGGGCTGAAGTGCATGAGTCCAGTTGGTGGTACTGGCTTAAGGGCGATGCTGACACAACTGTGCTGGTGTTAAAACCCCAATGGAGTTAAGTTACACAAAGGATGCTCAAGCCGAGCAACAGGCAGAGTTCAGTAATCCCGGGGTTTACCAGTCAGCGATAGGCAGTCTACTCCACATTGCACAGTGGACTTGGCCCGATATAACATATGCTGTCAACATGCTGTGTAGACAAGCTGAAAAACCATCAATGCATGCTTGGCAAGGAGTAAAAAGTGTTTTAAGGTATCTCCAAACTACCAAAAGGTTTCGCTTAAAACTATCAGCAGAGGGCAGCACACAACTTGAATGTTGGGCCGACAGCAGTTGGGCAGATGCTGGACCAGATAGAAAATCAGTGTCAGGAATGGCAATAAAATTTGGAAATGCACTAATTGGTTGGAGATCAAGAAAGCAATCACTTATAGCTTTAAGTTCAACTGAATCTGAGTTCAATGCATTATCAGATGTATGTAGAGAACTGGAATTTTATAAGCAACTGGTACAAGAATTGTTTAGAGAATGTTCCCTACCTATCAGAGTGTGGGAAGACAATCAACCTTGTATTAAACTAGCTAAATCAGGTCAATTCAAGGCACTCACAAAACACTTGGATATCCGTTATCAAAATGTATGCCAAAGTGTAAAACAAGGTTTAATTGAACTAAAGTATTGTCCAAGCAAAGAAAATCTCGCAGACGGTTTTACAAAAGCTTTGAGTCCGCAATCTCATAAATATTTCTGTTCAGGTTTAAATTTGAATTAAGGTTGGTACAGCTCAGTGTTACGAGCGAGAGGGGGTGTTGGTACTAAAGGGTTAAGAGGTAACAAGTCGTGGAAAGAGGCGTATATCACACTTATACCGAAAACAGAGACTGAAAAGACTCAACTTAAGAACTACCGCCCCATATCGTTATTAAATGTGGATTACAAATTTTTTGCTGACATTTTGGCCAAGAGATTGAAAAAAGTATTGATGGAAGAGATTCACAAAGACCAAGCGGGCTTTCTCCTGGGAAGACATTTGTCTGACAATCTGAGGAACATAATTGACATTTTGGAAAAGTTAGACGTGAATATAAACACTAAAGCAGTTCTGATATTTGTAGATGTGGAGAACGCTTTTGACAACATCTCTTGGAGTTTTATGAAAAAGAACCTACAGGGGATGGGGGTAGGCCAAGGGTTTGAAAATGGTATAGGTGCAATATACTCTGAACAAAAGGCCAAACTAATTGTAAATAATGTGGTTATGGAAGAATTCAAGATAGAAAAAGGGACACGATTGCTTTTTATTTCGGTCCTGGAGGTTTTGCTGAACATGATTAGAAGGTTAAAGGTATACAGGTCGGAGCTAAACAGTACAAACTAAGAGCATTTGCAGATGACTTAGTATTGACGTTACAGGAGCCAGAATCTAGTACTAAAAGGGTTTTAGAACTAATTCAAGAATTTGGTCAAGTGCCAGGATTTAAATTGAACAAGTTAAAAACTAAGGTTTTAGAGAAAAAATTAACATCAATTGAAAGAGAGAGGTTTCAGAATGAGACAGGTTTGACCGTGGTTAAGAAAGTGAAATACCTGGGGATTAATATGACAGCTAAAAATGGGAACTTATTTAAAGATAACTATGAAAAATGCTGGATGGAAGTGAAAAAAGATTTAGAAATCTGGTCAAATTTGAAGTTTTCCTTGTCTGGTCGAATTGCAGCTATAAAGATGAATGTATTGCCTAGAATGTTGTTTTTGTTTCAAACATTACAAATTGTGGACAAGATGGACTGTTTCAAGAGTTGGCAGAAAGATATTTCTAGATTTGTCTGGCAGGGCAAGAAGCCCAGAATAAAATTCAAGATATTAACTGCATAAAGGAAAGAGGTGGATTTGCCCTGCCAGACTTTAAACTTTACTATGAATCAGCAGCATTCTGCTGGTTGAAAGACTGGCTGCTTCTTGAGAACACAGACATTTTGGATTTAGAAGGTTTTAACAATGTTTTGCATTTCGTCTCGGCCACTGCAGGACAAGAATATTTCTCCAGACAGCTACATTTTGGACTCTGGCTCTGCCAGAATCATAATGAACAGCCCTGACTGCTTTACAACACTCAGCAAATTGCCAAAAGGCAAGGACAGAATTTGTCTTGCGGATGGGCAGCATTGCCCAATCTCAGGTATAGGTATGTGTTATTTGCCATGCCTAGATGCAGAATTGAGGGATGTATTGTTTGTTGAAGAACTAGAATTTTCTTTATTGTCAATTTCATGCCTTACCAATGTTGGTTTTGAATTTATTTTTGAGGGTGATGAATGTTTTATTAAGAAGCAGGGCAAGGTAATTGCTTCTGCAAAAATGGTGGGTGGCTTGTACTCTTTACAGCATTCTCCGCCCAGTGATGGGGTCACAGAGGGACCTATAGCTGGAAAAAATGATGTGTTAATAACTGAACAGGATAGGTGGGAACAGGTTCATGCCAATCCTAGTATTTTAATTCCTCTCTCAGTACAGCCACAGGAGCCTCTCAGGCAGCCAGCTGCTGAGGAAAGGCTAGAAAGTGGGGAAAATTTGCCCTCAGACACTGACACTTTGCAAAGTGCCACAAGCAGTGAATCAGAGGAACAACAAAATGATGGACTGGAGGAGCAAAAAGAGAAGGAAAGCCCAGTGGTTATTCCTAGGAGGTCCACACGGACTACCAAGGGTATTGCCCCTGATAAATTGACTTTTGGTGCAACAAAAGTGTGTCATGTTAATTGTACAGAGCCACAGGACTCTGCACAGGACAGCAAGTAAGCCTAGTGTACATGATTGGGCTGCTCTGAAGCGAATACTGAGATACCTGAAGGGTACACAGAATAAGTGTATCAAATTATCTGCATCTAATTCAAGTGATTTGCAGGTGTTTGTGGACAATGACTTCGCAAATTGTCCATCCACAAGAAAATCAACCAGCGGTCTAGTGGTCATGTTTAGAAATTCACTAATTGGTTGGAAATCCAAAAAGCAAGGTTTTGTTGCCACATCTACGTGCGAGGCAGAATTTTCTGCATTATCTGAAGCGTGTAATGAAGTCACATGGTACATCCAGGTATTAAATGAGTTGGGATATGAAGTGCAACAGCCTGTGACAATCTATGAGGATAATCAAGCTTGTATTGTAGCACCCTGCTTGTGGTTAACACTTAGCTGGAATGAAATATTCAACGCAGCAATAGAGAAATTAAAATAATAATTTATTTGTCAGACAAATAAATGATAGGCACAGTGGTATATGGTCACCAAAGCTCTGCCCATCCTCCAGCCCTGATGGCCAGCACTTATATTTCCTCAACCCAGCCCCCTTGCTCCTCCTTTGGCTGCCTCTGTCCAATCAGCCTGGTTGAAATTCCTATTGGCTGTTTGCTAGAACCAATCATAAAAGATACACCCATTTCCTATTACCTTTTATGGGAGACAAAGAGCTATATTTCCTTCTATCCATAAATAGCAAACAAGTAACCATATATGTTACATTTGCCTCGACAAGGCAGCTTAATGACCAGATCACCTTTTGCCCTTGTTGCCTCTCCATTCCAAAATAGATGGCTAAAACAGATGGCTCAGGGTCTTACATTTTGTTTAAACAGAGATCTTGGGTTCACATTCTCACACACCATCAATGAAATAAGAATCTAACATAAGAATCTAACATTTCTTACTTTCTTTCTTTTTTTTGAATTTTTTAATTTTCAATGCAGAATCATAACAAAAATTACAAACATTGAATCCAAAATAATACTATACAGACAAAAATCCCGGGAACATATAGAAAAAAACAGAAAAGGGAAAAAAAAGCAAAGGAAACAAAACTAAACTAAACAAAAACAAAAAAGCACACATCTACAGAACAAAACCATATCATTACAGTGGTGCCCCGCAAGACGAATGCCTCGCTAAACGAAAAACCCGCAAGACGAAAGGGTTTTCCGATTTTTTAGCGGCTTCGCAAGACGAATTTCCCTATGGGCTTGCTTTGCAAGACGAAAGCCCATAGGGAAATCTCTGGGGACAGTGGGGAAGCGCAGCGCGCCTTCTCCTCTGTTCCCGGACCTGTCCTAAGGCTTGCGGTGGGAGGTCCGGGAACAGAGGGGAAGGCGCGAAGGGCTTCTCCTCTGTTCCCGGGGCTTGCGGTGGGAGGAGGGTTTTTCCTCCCCACCGCCAACATTCAGAACAGCATTCTGAATGTTGGCGGTGGGCAGGAAAGCCCTCCTCCCACTGCAAGCCTTCAGGACAGGTCCGGGAACAGAGGGGAAGGTGCGCAGCGCTTCTCCTCTGTTCCCGGGGCTTGCGGTGGGAGGAGGGTTTTTCCTCCCCACCGCCAACATTCAGAACAGCATTCTGAATGTTGGCGGTGGGGTGGAAAGCCCTCCTCCCACCGCAAGCCTTCAGGACAGGTCCGGGAACAGAGGGGAAGGTGCGCAGCCTGCTGCCCCGCGCGAGGGGCGCTCTTAAGCAGAGCGCCCCTCTCGCGGGGCCGACATTCGCCGCTTGGAGAGCCCTGCGGGGAAGTACTGCAGGGTTCCCCAAGCTGCGAATGTCTGCGCCGCGCGAGGGGCGCTCTTCTTAAGAGCGCCCCTCGCGCGGGGCAGCAGGCTGCTATCCGCAGCTTGGAGAGCCCTGCGGGGAAGTCCTGCAGGGCTCCCCAAGCTGCGAATGTCTGCGCCGCGCGAGGGGCGCTCTTCTTAAGAGCGCCCCTCGCGCGGGGCAGCAGGCTGCTATCCGCAGCTTGGAGAGCCCTGTGGGGAAGTCCTGCAGGGTTCCCCAAGCTGCGAATGTCTGCGCCACGCGAGGGGCGCTCTGCTTAAGAGCGTCCCTTGCGCGGGGCAGCAGGCTGCTATCCGCAGCTTGGAGAGCCCTGCGGGGAAGTCCTGCAGGGCTCCCCAAGCTGCGAATGTCTGCCCCTCGCGCGGGGCAGCAGGCTGCTATCCGCAGCTTGGAGAGCCCTCTGGACCTCTTCTGAAGGCGGGTGGGGGGCAAAAGTCTTTGTCCCCCCTGCCTGCCTTCCCGGGGGATTTTAAAATGCTGGCGGGCGGCAGCGCTGCCGCCCGCCAGCATTTTAAGATCGCCCCGGACAGCGGAGAAGTCTCCGCTGTCCCGGGAAGGGGGGGGGGAAAGCAAAGACTTTCGCCCCCCCACGTCGGCCTTCAGAAGAGGTCGGGGGACAGACTGTCCCCAAACCTGGTCTGAAGGCGGTTTCCATAGGAATGCATTGATTGATTTTCAATGCATTCCTATGGGAAACCGTGCTTCGCAAGACGAAAAACTCGCAAGACGAAAAGACTTGCGGAACGAATTAATTTCGTCTTGCGAGGCACCACTGTACGTACATAAACACAAATTGACTTCCTTCCTTTGTTCTAAAACCTCAAAAAAAATACTCTTACTGTATTGTTGTGTCTAATTAGATTACTTCCATCTTTGTGCTTTTTTTACACCATTTTTCTTATTCTTTAACCCTGTAAAGCATCATTCATTACATACCAATATACTAACTCCAGAACAATGTTTTTTCATATACTCTTTAGCACAACCCCATTCTTTTAATAATTTCTGGTCCAATTGTCCCCTCATGCAAGCTGTGAGTATTGCCAGATTTATGTATTCACAAAATTTAATTTGCCAATCTTTCACTGATGGAATTTTTCTGCCTTTCCAGTTTTTAGCTATAAGCATCCTGGCAGCCGTTGTTGCATAAAGGAATACTTTCCTTTGATTTTCAGGGATATCATTTGTAATTAAACCTAAAAGGAATGCCTCCGGTTTTTTACTAAAAGATATTTTAAACATCTTTTTGAGTTCTTCATAGATTTCATTCCAGAATTGTTTAATAGGTCGGCATTCCCATCACATGTGAAACATTGTTCCTATTTCTTTTTTACATCTCCAACAGGTATTCGATTTTAATTTGTAAATTTTAGCCAATTTTACCGGAGTTAAGTACCATTGGTACACCATTTTCATAAAATTTTCTCTTATTGTATAACATGCCATGAATTTAATATCATATTTCCATAATTTCTCCCATTGGTCCAGCCGAATTACATATCCTATATCACAGGCCCATTTAATCATAACTTCTTTTACTTCTTCATCCTCTAATTCCCATTCCCATTTCTTACTTTCTAAATCCTTTGCATCATTACATTTAAGCCAGCAAATCTCATGCATTAACATAGATCCTTTTCAAAGTAAAACCTCTTCAGTTTACACCCCCCTTTCCTGGCCAGCTGCTTTCCCCATTAGCTCTTGCTCTTTAACCTTAGGAAAATGTGGCTAAAGTCTCTAATGGGAGGCACATGGTATTATTTTCTGTTAAACAATAAATCCTATTATTTACTAACTCTTAATTAGTGTTTTTGCAGCTTGATCCCTTTTACAACTTTGAGAATTTTGGCTCCTGCTATAAATCAGGGGGGCCCTTATCCAGGAGGATAAACATCTGCCAAAGTCCTTAGCCAGCTGGTTTTCTGCCTGGCATAAAACATACAAACATTTGCAAATATATCTTTAAGTTCATTTTAAAATACAGGCCTTGATCAGATGCCTCAGTATCGCAATCGCTAATTCAGGGAACACTTCAGCATGTGCAAAACACGTGGCCATCAATTTTTTCAATGTTATAGACTATATACAATGTAATGTGATTAAGTTGGTTTATTGTCAATCACAGGATAATTTGTCTGATTTATTTACAAAAACGTTCCCTAGGGTGCAACATTTAGAATTGATTGCAAAGCTGAATCTTGTGGACAAAGTATATGAATAAATTAATTTTTCATGTTTTTACTTCTGCTCTCTAGGTCTTTGGGGGAGTGTCATGTGACAATGACACATGAGAGCAGAAGCAGCAAAGCAGGCTAGGAAGTGCTGGGACTGCACAATCATTTGGGCCTACTAAAATTATTCAGGCCTAACTGCTAACTGTTGAGTTACTCTGACATGTGACTTAGCAGCCAGTTTCACTGTGTGCTCTTTGTAAGATGTCAGTCAGAGTCAGTCTGCTTCAGTTGTGAACAGAGTCAGTATGTAATCTCAGTCAAACTGTTTGGAACCATGTTGTTTATGAAGAAGTTTATTTTAATTCAGTAAAGCTTTTATTCTTTAAAACGCTGCATTATTAATTTACGCTGCATGTCAGATTGGTGGAAAGAGAGGAAATGGCACTAAAAATACAGCCACAGACTAAGGACTATACAGATGCAAATATAACGTTTTAAGTGCACTATACAAATGTGACACTAGATGGCGAGGGTGAGCTTTCAATATATTTTTCAAAACACTTTTAAAAAAAGTATTTTCTTTATTCTTTAACTTTTTATTTTCAAAGTTTCAAAAAGATTTTTTTTTTTTTTACACACACACACTTTTATATTAAACCATAGTCGATATCAGTAACTTTATAGGGTTCCCTGAACCCCCAGACTTCCCTCCACCCCTCCCTTGGCTTCCAAAATTTATCTTCCTTTTTTAACTGCATCTAATTGCATTTATCCAAATTACTGTACTTCACTTTTATCCTTTGTTATTTTAAACTGCAAGTACTATGTCAATATTGCCAATGTTTTAAAATGTTTGCAGTGTTCTTTAATTTATTCTGTAAAGGTATGTCATTCTTTATTAATTTTTTTAAAAAAAATTCCTTCCAGTAGCACCTTAAAGACCAACTAAGTTAGTTCTTGGTATGAGCTTTCGTGTGCATGCACACTTCTTCAGATACACTGAAACAGAAGTTACCAGACCCTTCTATATAGTGAGAAGGTGGGGAGGGGTATTACTCAGAAGGGTGGTAGGAATGGGTGATTGGCAGATAGCTGTCATGAGCCTGTTGACGACTCTTAACGACTGCAATAGGTCTTACAGGAAAAAGCAAGGGGTGAGAAGGTGAAAAATGGCTTTGTCATGTATAATGAGATAAGAATCCAATGTCTTTGTTCAGACCAGGTCTCTCCATGGTTTTAAGTTTGGTAATAAGTTGCAATTCAGCAGCTTCTCTTTCCAGTCTATTTCTGAAATTCCTTTGTAGTAAAACAGCTACTTTGAGATCTTGTATAGAATGTCCTGGGAGATTGAAGTGTTCTCCTACTGGTTTCTCTGTCTTGTGATTCCTGATGTCAGATTTATGTCCGTTTATTCTTTGGTGTAAGGTTTGGCCTGTTTGTCCAATATAGAGAGCTGAAGGACACTGTTGGCATTTGATGGCATACACAATGTTAGACGATGAGCAATTAAATAGTTCCGAGATGGTATGTGTGATGTTGTTGGGGCCAGTAATAGTGTTGTCCGGGTGTATGTGGCAGCAAAGTTGGCATCTGGGTTTATTGCAGGCTCTGGTGCCAGTGTCCGTGTTAAGTCTGGTTGTAGTATTATTGTGGGTTAGGAGTTGTTTAAGATTGGGTGGCTGTCTGTAGGCAATGAAAGGTCTTCCTCCCAGAGCTTGAGAAAGAGAACTGTCATTGTCCAGGAGAGGTTGTAGATCTCTGATGATGCGTTGTACTGTTTTAACTTGGGAGCTGTATGTGATGACTAGAGGTGTTCTGTTATTTTCTTTTTTGGGTCTGTCTTGCAGCAAGTTCTCTCTGGGTATCAGTCTGGCTCTGTTGATCTGTTGTCTAACTTCATCTGCTGGGTATTTTAGTTCTAAAAAGGTTTGCTGTAGATCTCTTAGGTGAGAGTCTCTGTCTATAGAATTGGAACAGATATGGCTGTAACGTAGTGCCTGGCTATATACAATGGACTGTTTGGTATGTTTGGGATGGTAGCTAGAGGCATGTAGATATGTTTGTCGGTCAGTTGGTTTACGGTATAAGGTGGTGTCTATGCGCCCATCCGGGACGCAGGTGGCGCTGTGGGTTAAAGCCTCAGCGCCTAGGACTTGCCGATCGAAAGGTCGGCGGTTCGAATCCCTGCGGCGGGGTGCGCTCCCGCTGCTCGGTCCCAGCGTCTGCCAACCTAGCAGTTCGAAAGCACCTCCGGGTGCAAGTAGATAAATAGGGACCGCTTACTGGCGGGAAGGTAAACGGTGTTTCCGAGTGCTGCGCTGGCTCGCCAGATGCAGCTTGTCACGCTGGCCACGTGACCTGGAAGTGTCTCCGGACAGCGCTGGCCCCTGGCCTCTTAAGTGAGATGGGCGCATGTCAGGACTGCCGCTAGGTCCCAGCTCACAGAGGACCAACGCCCAGTGGATGTTATATACAAAAGTCTTTATTAAAGTTTAGTTTCCATTTCCAAGCTCTGGGCGCGCAGACCCACATCTTGACGCTAGACCGGCTAAGTCCCCTCTGACTCACTGCTCCACCCACACCAGTTTAAGATTCTAGCCCGGCTCCACCTCTTGCGCTGCTCTTTCCTGCGCTGGGTCCTTCTGCCCTCTGGGGTTCCCTCCTTCCTGGACTCCTCTGACGCTGAGCCTCCTGAGTCTTGCCCCTCCCTCCGGCGGGCTTTAGGACCTGGCTCCCTTCCCGGGCTCCCCGCTGTGCCGCGCTCCTGTATATTTGAACTTGGCGCACGCGCCCAGCCGGTGACTTTCCTTCTGACCGTTTCCCCGCTTCCTGATGTGGGTGTTGCCAAACCTGCCTCCTCTCCTCCCTCTGGTGGTGAGGACACTGGTCCCGACTCCTGGGACTCCCCCTCCCCACTGCGCTCTGGTGGAGAAGCTGGTCCTGATCTCCAGCTGCTGCTCAGGGACTCCCCGCTGGCCCCTTCCTCCTGGGGCTTCCCCCCTGGAGCCCCCTTCGCTCTGGCCACCGGCGCCAGGTGCGGGTTCCGGGTGCTCTAGAGTTGTCGGGGTGAGTTCAGGATACAGTTCGTCCCCCGAGGCATGCAGCCATCGTGAGAAGTCCGGAAAGTCCTCCATGGGCTCGTCGACTGCGATTCCCTCCGCTTCCATCTCCTGGGCGGTGTGTTCGAAATCTGAGGCCGCCCCCAAATCACTCACAACCCCTTCTCCCCCTGTCGCCTGAGGTGCCGCCACTTCGCAGGGTCCCTCCGGCACGTCTCTGCGCCATCCCACTTTGGGTTGGTCCTCCCACCAATAAGATCCCCCCGTGCCAAAACCTGAGAGCGATCCCTCTGGGGAGCTGCCTCCCGGAGCCGAGTCCTCCGCTGACGAGAAACCCCGGAAAGTGCTGGCCGAGAGTGTGGGTGTGAACAGACAATCATCGAAAAAGCCCGCCGGCATAGGCTTGTGCGGGAAAAGTGTATGGAATTCTTCCTTGAGCAACTGCTCCTCCAATGCGTAATCCGGCACCCACCTGTTGGCGCTGGCCGGGGTGTCCTCTGTGGCGAGAAGATATTCAATCCCGTCCTCCCCCCACCTTGAGTCTAAAATCTCAGTGGCTTCGTTGAGTGGCCCCCTCCTCGGCGACCCCCCCTTTTTGGACGCTTCCCTGAGCGGGTCTGGCGCTGTCCCTGGTGCCTGAAACCTGTGGGGCTCTTTGTAGGGTGTGAGCACTGATCTATGAAAGACCGGGTGCATTCTGGACCCCTCCGGGAGTGTTAAACGGAAGGCCACTGGGTTGATCTGCGCCTCTACTTGGTAAGGCCCTAACTGCTTGTGCCCGAGCTTCTTCTTGGCCAACAATCTGGCCGGAACTGCCTGGGCTGCTAACCAGACCCAGTCTCCTACCCGGATATCTTCCCCAACCCTCCTGTGTCGGTCTGCCTGCACTTTGTAAGCCTGTTTCGCCATCTCTAACTGCCTCCTGAGCTGCTCGTGGATCTCCTGCAACTCCGCTGCCACGGCCTCTGCTCCCTGCGGCTCCCCCACCCTCACTTTCTCCAAACCCGGGAAGGTTCTGGGATGCCGCCCATTGTTGGCGAAAAACGGTGTCACCCCCGTGGACACGTGTTTCGTGTTGTTGTAGGCGAACTCGGCTAGCGGTAGGTAGTCCACCCAGGTCGAGGGCTGCTGGTTCGCGTAGCATCTCAGGTACTGCTGCATGATGGCGTTCACTCTCTCCGCCTGTCCGTTAGTCTGCGGGTGTCGTGCCGACGCCAGGCTGACCTTGACGTTCAGGAAACCCATCAGCTTTTGCCAGAAGTTGGATATGAACTGGCGCCCCCTGTCGGACAGGATGGACCGTGGTAGGCCGTGCACCTTGAACACGTGGTCTATAAACAGCTTGGCGGTCTGCTCGGCTGTGGCCACCTTCGCGCAAGGAATGAAGTGGGCCATCTTGGTGAACAAGTCTACTACCACGAGTACTGCCGTCTTGCCTCTCGAGCTGGGCAGATCCGTGACAAAGTCCAGGGCCACCCTCTCCCACGGCTCGAACGGTGTCTGTAGCGGTTCCAAGAGGCCCGCCGGCGGCTGGTGTACTGGTTTGGCCCTTTGGCAGGTGTCGCACCTCCTGACGTATTCCGTGACATCCCCCCTCATCATGGGCCACCAAAAGTCTCTGGCCACTAGGTCCACCGTCTTCTCCTTGCCGAAGTGTCCCGCGCTGGGCGCGTCGTGCAGCTGTTGCAGGACCCTCGCGCGGAGGTTGTCTCCCGGCACGTAGAGGGCTCCTTTGCGGATGAGCAGGCCGTCGCGTATTTGGAAGTCGTCGTCCCTCGCCGTTCCGCTACGCACCTCCTCCATCTTGGCTCGCGCGAAGAAGTCCGTCTGCAGCGCGCGACGCACCGCGTCCAGGTCCACCGTGGCTGACGCGCATGCCCACGCCTTGGGTGCGAAAATATGCTTGGCCGCCGCCGGCGCCTCTTCTTCAAGATACTGCGGTTTCCTGGACAGCGCGTCCGCCATGATGTTGTTGTTTCCAGGGATGTATTCTATTCTGAAGTCGAAATCTGCAAAGAACTCCGCCCAGCGGATGTGTCTCTGGTTCAGGAACCTTGCCGTGCGCCAGTACTCCAAGTTCTTATGGTCTGTACGGACCTGTACCGTGTGTTTGGCCCCGACGAGGAAATGCCGCCACGCCTTGAAGGCTGCATGTATGGCCAGTAACTCCCTGTCCCAGATGGTGTAGTTCTGCTCCGACTTGCTGAGTTTCCTGGAGTAGAAAGCGCACGGCCTCCAGTCCCTCTGGTGGGTTTGCTGCAACAGGACGGCCCCCACGGCCCTGTCTGACGCATCCGTCTCCACTCTCATGGGCCTGCTGGGGTTCACGTGTAGCAGGTTTTCCTCGGACGCGAAGAGGTGCTTGAGCTTCTGAAAGGACTGCTCTGCCTGCTCCGTCCAGATGAACTTCTTCTTCTTGGAACTGAGGGTGTCAGTGATGGCCGCTGTCTGCATGGCGAAACCCTTGATGAACTTGCGATAAAAGTTGGCAAAGCCGACAAACCTCTGGACTTCCTTTCGATTGCGTGGGCTCTTCCAGTCCAGCACTGCCCGTACCTTGGTACTGTCCATGGCGAGTCCCTTGTCGGACAGTTTGTAGCCCAGGAAGTCCACCTCCGTCTTGTCGAACTGGCACTTCTCCAGCTTGGCGTAAAGCCGGTGCTCCCGCAGCCGCTGCAGGACTTCCCTGACATCTCTCTCGTGAGCCTCCGGCGACTCCGAGAAGATGAGGATGTCGTCCAGGAAGCAGACGCACTTCTTGTAGAGAAGACCCGCCAAGACATGTTGCATGAATGCTTGAAAACAGTGGGAGCCATTTTGTAATCCAAAAGGCATAACTCTATATTCATAGGTGCCCAACGGCGTAAACATGGCCGTTTTCCACTTGTCACCTTCCCTCACGCGAATGAGATTGTACGCTCCGCGCAGATCCAACTTGGTAAAGATGCGACCCTTCCTCACCGTCGCCAGCAGGTCATCGATCTTGGGCATAGGGAAGGCTGAGGGCTTAGTTTTCGCATTTAAGACGCGGTAATCAACTACAAGCCTCTTTTGGGGCGTGTCCCGCTTCTTTACAAAGAATACAGGGCTGCCCCCCACCGCCTTGGACTCTCGGATGAATCCCCGCTTCAAGTTGTGATCTATGAACTCCCTGAGCTCCTGCAATTCATCCTCAGACATGGAATACAGCTTCCCCGTCGGGAGCGTCGCCCCCGGCAGGAGGTCAATCTTGCAGTCGTAGGGTCTGTGGGGAGGCAGCTTGTCCGCTTCCTTCTCGCAGAAGACCTCCAAAAACTCTTTGTACTTGTTGGGTACCGCTTGCAACATGCCTAAGTGCAGCTGTGGTCCGTCTTCGTGCCCCTCATCTTCTTGGTTAACGAGGATGCAGTGTTCTGCGCAGTAGGAGGAGCAGAAGGTCAGTTGACGCTGGTACCATGCCAATGCCGGGCTGTGCCTGTCCAGCCAACTCATGCCCAACACAATGGGCGTGTCTGACAGGCGGGTGACGTTGAAGCTGATGACTTCGCGGTGATTACCAATGCGCATCACCATTGGCGGCGTCTGCTGCAGCACTTGCCCTCCCAGTAGCTCCCTGCCGTCCACCGTGACGACGTTCAGAGGTACCGTCGCTGGCAGAAGAGCTATGCCATGTTGCTGGATGAAGTCCATGCCTATAAAATCTGCATTGCTCCCAGAGTCAATCGTAATGGGGATCTCTACAGTGAGCCCATTGGGAAGTTGAAGGGATGCGGTGAGCTGCACTACTGGTTTGGGTGGGAGGGGGTCTGTGGGCTGTAACCTTACTGGGGATTGCTTCACTGACTTGTCTGGCTGGCCCCCAGTGACTCCATTTCCAGCCAGACAGTGGAGTTTTCCTGCTGTGATTCACTCTGCTGAACTGCTTCTGTTACTGTCGCTGCGGCTGCAGTGTGCTTGTGAAACCGCTGGGGACACTCTTTCGCCATGTGCTGAGCACTGTCGCAGATGTAGCACTTCCTGGTCCCTCTAGGAGGCTTCATTTTGACTGCTCCCGGCGTTAGGGCTCCGGCTGTGGACTGAGCCTTAGCACCACCTATCTCCATCGGCTCCTCTCCTCCTCCCAGCGGAGGCATGGATCGAGCGCGCGCCGCTTCCTTGGGAAAGGGGGGTGGTGCTTTCGTTGGCGTGCGGCCCCAATGCCCCTCCTCTTTGTCCCAAGAGCGTCCTTCCAGCCTAACCCCAATGGTGAGTGCCCTCTCCACAATGTCCTTGGTGGTTTGGGGTCTCTCCCCCCTTGCAATTTCGTCTTTCACAGCTCCGTTTAGCCCCTCCCAGAACAGATCTCTGACGGCAGGCGAATCTCTCTCCCACCCCAGTGCGTTCACCAATGCAAAAAAACGGGAGTGATATTGCCTTACAGTGGCTCTACCTTGTCTTAGTCCGTGAATCTGTTTCCTAGCGATATCCACATCAATCTCAGACAAAAAACACTCATCCATCACTTTAAGGAAGGCACCCGCATCTTGTAGGGCTGGATCCTTATCTCTCCAGAGATTGCGCAGCCACGTTTTCGCCTCTCCCCGTAAATGCGAAACAAGAAATCCCACTCTTTCTTCCTCATTTTTAAAGTCCTTGTCAAGTAGCTGCAGTGCATATAGTACATCTGCTCTGAAGTTAGGATACTCCTGCAGGTCCCCATTGAAGTGAGACACAAGGCTCCCTCCTCTGTTCCCCAGCCCAATCCCTTCTGGTCTGGCGGCCGGTAGCCTCTGTGTAGTTAGCACTTCTAACCTGGTTCGCAGATCCTGGCAGGTAACAGCTGCTTCCTGCTCCTTTTTTCTGGACGCCGCAATTTCTGCAGTCAGCTGCGTCACTGCGTTTTGCAGACTCGCTATCTTCTCTTCGGTAGTCATTTCCCTGGTTTTCGTGAGCTCGCGAAGCACCAATCTTCACCCCTCGCTGCTTTCCCACACTCCACGAGGTTGTAGAATTGGTGGACAAGAGGAGAGGGGACTTACTGTCAGGACTGCCGCTAGGTCCCAGCTCACAGAGGACCAACGCCCAGTGGATGTTATATACAAAAGTCTTTATTAAAGTTTAGTTTCCATTTCCAAGCTCTGGGCGCGCAGACCCACGTCTCGACGCTAGACCGGCTAAGTCCCCTCTGACTCACTGCTCCACCCACACCAGTTTAAGATTCTAGCCCGGCTCCACCTCTTGCGCTGCTCTTTCCTGCGCTGGGTCCTTCTGCCCTCTGGGGTTCCCTCCTTCCTGGACTCCTCTGACGCGGAGCCTCCCGAGTCTTGCCCCTCCCTCCGGCGGGCTTTAGGACCTGGCTCCCTTCCCGGGCTCCCCGCTGTGCCGCGCTCCTGTATATTTGAACTTGGCGCGCGCGCCCAGCCGGTGACTTTCCTTCTGACCGTTTCCCCGCTTCCTGATGTGGGTGTTGCCACACCTGCCTCCTCTCCTCCCTCTGGTGGTGAGGACACTGGTCCCGACTCCTGGGACTCCCCCTCCCCACTGCGCTCTGGTGGAGACGCTGGTCCTGATCTCCAGCTGCTGCTCAGGGACTCCCCGCTGGCCCCTTCCTCCTGGGGCTTCCCCCCCTGGACCCCCCTTCGCTCTGGCCACCGGCGCTCCCTTCTGTGAGTCCTCCGATTCTCTAGAGCGGGGGTCGGCAACCTGCGGCTCCAGAGCCGCATGCGGCTCTTTAACTCCTTTGCTGCGGCTCCGGGGCCGAGGCGAGGGGAGGAGGCGCATTTTCTGGGCGGAAACACGCAAAAAGCCGCTTATGATTGGATCAGTCCCTCGGGCGCCCCTCCAGCAGAGCGCCCAGCAGGGCGCCCTCCAATAATCTCGGGCGCCCCTCCAGCAGAGCGCCGCTGGCAGCCAGGGACAGGAAGTTGATAGCTGTGTTGCTTGGTAACCAGGAAGTTGCGGTCGCCATTTTGAGCTAACCACGTGGTTTGGCCCGGCGGCCATTTTAGGTGAGGCACTCTGTTGTGGGAATTGGATACTCAGGCTTTATAAGTGACAATATAGCTCAATTGGTGGATTGGAAGAGAACAAGTTATTTAAGTTAAGCATTTTAAGAGCTCATAGAGGTTTGACTCTGAGTGTTATTATATTAAAGCGCTTTAATTAGGGCTTTAGCGCTCCAAGGATATATATGCAACCCTGAAATATAATTAATTTGATTGCTTTAATAAGTGCTTGCAGTAGTCAACTTATTGCTTGATTCCAATTGTATTTAAACTTATCGAGTGTGGATTCATTTTGGTAATTTAATTCATTTGGTTGGAACTTTAAATTCATTTTGGTTGACTAAGAGAAAGGGCAGATCAATTGCTGCTGGATTCTGATTGTATATCAATTTAATTTAATTGATTAGATTCATTTGGTTGATTTAAGTCCTTTGGTTAGTTAATTAAGAAACAGTATTTATTATTGCAGGCCAATTTAATTACTTAATTCCGTTTAAATTAATTGGAAGTTGGTTCATTAGGCCAACTCATTTTATTTAGTGGTTACTTTAAATTTATTTGCTTGATCAGGAGCAAGGGCAGTTACTGCCCCCTGCCTACAGTGCCCACCCCTTCTGTTTAAAAAACAGTTGAACGCATTATATATATATATAATAATAATAATAATATTCAAAATAAGATAAAATAAATAAATAATAAAAAATAAAAAAAACTTTGTCGTCCCGCCTTTGCAAGCAGGCTGCATTGAAAGGAGGCATATACACTGGTCACTGTTTTGAAGGGGAGTGAAGAACACACACTCAAAAAAAGGTAACTTGTTAATGTAATGTTTATTTCTATGAGGAGGAGTAATTCTGAGGGGTCAAACACAGAAATAATAAAAAGTGTCAAAAAAGGTATTTTTATAATGATGAGGATGACATTGGACCCTCATTATTAATTATTATTTACATCAGGCACTGATTATGATTTATGGTACACTGGGGCCCTGATTAATTTTCTATGGCATTTTGGGCATTGATTATTGGGCATAGCAAGTCGCGGTCGCGTGGAATTTGTGCTTTGTGACCGTTTGAAGTGGGGGTTTTTTCTTGGGAGGCTGGGCGGCGGGAAGAGAGGGAGGCTTGTGGTAGCGTCAGGGCTTGTCTCTAGCAAAGTAAGTCCTCGCTATTTGGTCACATGCGCAGCATTCTCCTTGTGGGGGTTAGGTGGCATATATACAGTGTTATATTTGTTTTAAATGTTGCAATGTTTTTGCGGCTCCCAGTTGTTGTTTTTCTTCGGAAACGGGTCCAAGTGGCTCTTTTTGTCTTAAAGGTTGCAGACCCCTGCTCTAGAGAGGCTTGTGGAATAACTCTGGCCACTGTCACTGCCTGCGCCCCCCTCGTACTCCTCCTCCTCACTCTCCATTTGCTCCCCCTCCTGTGTCTCTCCTTCTGAACCCCTGACAGCGCACAACCCCAGAGTCTGTCAAGACTGGCCCGTACGGGCAGGGGTACCTTTACCTTTACCTTTATGCGCCCATCCTGTATTTTTATAGTAGTGTCCAAAAAATGTATTTCTTGCATAGATTGATTCATTGTTAGGTTGTTTGTGGGGTGAAAATCATTGAATTTCTGGTGGAAGGTGTCCAGGGTCTGTTGACCATGTGTCCAGATGATAAAAATATCGTCAATGTATCGCAGGTACAAGAGAGGTTTGAGTGGGTAGGAGTTTAGGAAATGTTGTTCTAAATCTGCCATGAAGATGTTGGCATACTGTGGGGCCATGCGGGTGCCCATTGCTGTGCCGCTGATCTGAAGGAACAGGTCATCACCGAATTTGAAGTTGTTGTGGGTAAGGACAAATTGGCAGAGTTTGGTGGCAAAGTCCACCAAATTGTAATTCTTTTGGTGCCTGATTTTCCCTGTCAGCCTTGCCATCTCCACATAGTCCGTTTTGAAGCACGGATCCTCATGGATCCTCAGGGTTTTTGCATTGGATCACCCCAACTCACCATCAAATCACACATCATGTCCATGTGCACAGCCTGTACCACAAAAAAACTCCCGGATCCACGGCTTCTGGCAACACCGGGAACCAAAAACGTGGTTTACAAACATGGATCCTCATGGATACTCAGGATTTTTGCATTGGTGAACATCAAACTCACCATCAAATTACACATCATGTACATGGGCACAGTCGGCACCAAAAAAAGGACGGATCCATTGCTTCCTGGCAACACTGTGGGCCAAAAACATGGTTCCAAACCATGGCTCCTCATGGATCCTCAGGGTTTTTGCATTGGGACACCCCTAACTCACTGTCGAATGACACATCGTGGCTATAGGCACAGCCTGCAACGTAAAAATAATGGATCCATGGCTTCCTGACAACACCATGGCCCAAAAATGTGGTTTTGAACCATCAATCCTCAGGGTTTTTGCATTGGGGCACCCATAACTCACCTTCAAATCACAAACTCTCCATCGAATTACACGTCACGTCCATGTGCACAGCCTGTACTACAAAAAACTCGGATCCACGGCTTCCTGGCAACACCGTGGGCCAAAAACATGGATCCTCATGGATCCTCAGGGTTTTTGCATTGGGGGACCCCTAACTCACTGTCAAATCACACATCATGGCCATAGGCACAGCCTGCACCATAAAAATCATAGATCCACTGCTTCCTGGTGTTAACAGAGAAATTCGAGGGCTTCCTTGGACAAAATTTTTTTACTGTTCACTGTCCTGCAGCTTGGAGGCCATCTAGGATAGCCTTTTAAAAGATTTTTAAGCTCCACATTCCCCCCACAGTATTATAATCCTAGGAGGAGAATTTGGGTTGTTAAAGCAGTGGTTCCTGCTGGTCTGTCGGCTTGGTAGTCAGGTCTTCTATGGGCTTCTCCTGCTTTAACTAGAATTTCCCTCTTCTCTGCATCATTGAAAAGGGCATTTAGCAACATATGTATGTTGGGCCACGTTGGATTATGTGTGGAAAAAATGGTGGTGACTTGTCAATGGCATTTATCTGGATCATCTCGAAGGGAAGGCATTTTATCTGACCAGTTCATTAAATCACTTATGAGAAAAGGTTGAGGAGTAAAGACCATGCAAGGGGGGGGGTCTCCATGCCTTTCAGGGGGTATAGGTAGTGCTCTGAGAGGAAGTGCAGTCTCTATCTCTCCATTAGGGAGGTTATTTCTCTGGCGTGTTCGGCTGGAGACTGGTGCTCCATCCTCATCTGTGGAATTCTTTGCTGATGGATTGCCAGGATTGCCCCCCTCTGTTACCAGCAGGGTTTGGGTTTGGTTTTGGGCCAGAGGTGCATTAGGCAGTCCTCCCCCTCTTCCTGCTGGTAGACCTTGGGGCAAGTTAGGGGGTGACCCAGTTCCCCTGTTGCCAGGCAGTGGAGGTCTCATTGGTTCAGGATAATAAAAAGGAACAAGGGTCTTGTCTAACTGATATTCCTGCACTTGGATTTCATCATATGGCGGGGGTCTGATCGAATGTGCTTTTAATACTGTCATCTGCTGTGCAACCTGCAGTTGTTGGTGCTTAAAAAGATCTTGTGCCTCCGTAAAAGCGTTGAGGTAATACAGTTGGCAAGGTTTTTCGTCTGCTAAATAGCATTTGAGGGTTTGGATTCTTATGTCATTGAAAGAACCTTGAGGTGGCCATTTGGATCTTGCTTCTAAGCAGTGGGTGTAAGCTACCCATGAATGATTGCAAAGGTCCTTTAATTTAGACTTGGAGAGACCCTTCAGCCCCCTCAAGTTCTTCCAGTTGGAAAGTACAAATTGGAGTGGGGTGTCAGAGTCCTCCCGCAAGCAAGAAGGTTTCCTAGAAACCTGGGTGCCAGGGGAGGTACGATAGCTGTGTTTAGAGGATTGTGCTCCCATCACCCTTGAGGGTGTCCGAGCTTGGAATTAAGGAATTTTTGGGTATTAGTCTAGACACTTTCTATAGATAGCACTACGTGTGTGATGATTTGAAGAAGGGGGGGTTCAAAGTGCATTCTTTCCTACAATACATTTCAACTAACCCAAGTGACACAAGCCTGGAAAAACCATGGGACACAAGCCTGAACAACTATTTCTGCCTGTATAACTAAACTTGGTGTGGTGCCCCGTCTTTCCTCGGTGAACCTCCCGTTCTACCGTCCATGGCAACTTCCTGCTGGCACCAAAAGCTAGGTTCGGAATCCCTTACTGGACGCTTGCACAGTGCAATGCCAGATCAGGACCTGAGAATGAGAGTTTGAAAAGGAACAAACAACCTTGCATTCTCACATTCACATGTCATCCCCAACAAGGGTTTTCGTGAAGGAGGTGCGGCTGCACTTGGGCAATATAGTATATAGAGGTGGAAAGGGAAAGAAAGTCGAGCCCCACAACCCTCTCTGGGCAGCCACTGATGGATTGGGTCGAGGAGTCAATGTAAAGAAAGAAAAGAGTTTAGTCTTTCAGGTGCCATGGAGACATCACCCCCCTTCACCCTTGTCCCAGTGCACTGCTTCCAACCATACTCACATTCTAGGAACGTCCCTCAAGGATCCTTGGTTGGACGGCTTGACCTTGCCTTTGCTCCTCCTGGCTGAGCCTTTTGGTGACAGTTGATTACCGCCCACAAAGGGAAGGCAGGAAGAAAGAAAAGGATCCCTGGGTCAAGGCTGCCCAGTGGCGCCCGATCCCCTCTATTTCCCTCCTCACCTCCACAGGAGAACCAAGCATCCCTTTGTATGGTCGCCAAACTGTTAACAGAGAAATTCAAGGGCTTCCTTGGACAAAAACGAAGACACCAGCCAGGAATATCATAGCAAAGCAGCAGCCAGTAGGCTTGGTCTTGATTGCAAACTGTTGTGACAGGACTCCCACTCACAACAAGACGAAGCAAAATGGAAGCCTTGAACAAGAAGAGACCCCGACTTTTATCAGTTCCTAATCCCCATGCTACACCCCTAAAACTACATCATTGCTACATCATAACTACATCACTGATACATCACAAAAAGGAGGGGTTGAGGGAGGGGTTGAGGCTGTATCCTGAGTGTCTTGACACCTGTCTTGTTCCTCCCCTCTCCCTTCTCAAGCGTACGTTCCAGAGGACAAAGAGAAGTTCACAGTTTCCTGCCCCCCAGAGGGGAGGGTTGACCACTGTCCTTTGTTTTAGTCCGTACTGAATCCACTTCCAAATGCTGGTTCTTTGTAAGTGAAAGCCACTTCTGACCCTAGGGAGGAGGTGGGGTTGCGGGCTTCCCTCCCCAACACCCGTGCGGAGGCTGGCTTCCAGCCCCACGCGTACAGGGGGAATCCTCTGCCGCGTCATCCCCTGGCCAGCCTAGCGGCTGGCTCAAGCGGCGTAGCTTGCCGCATTTAAGGCAAGTGTGGCAGAGGAGCTTCCTCTTTTGCCGCCGATCAGCTGGGAAATTTGGTTTGTATACCTTGCTTGCGTGGATTGTCTGCTTTGCCTTTTCCTCTGTTTTTGCCTTTTAGTAGGTTATTTTTGCGTACCGCAGCAAGAGGAGCGAGGGAGTGGAGGAAAGTATTTTGGCTGCTTCCTGCCTGCTGAGTTCCCTCCCTGCTGCTGCTACCGCGCCGGCTTCCCTTTGGTGGGATCACCTGAGCTTCTCCCGCCTGGGTTTTTTTCCTGCCTTCCTGTTTGGCTTGCCGCCGGCTTTCCTCCAGCGGCTGCTGCCTGCCTGCAGAGTTCCCCGCCTGCTGCTGCTACCGCGCCGGTTCCCCCTTTGCTGCCGATCATCTCCCGGGAGGAGCTTCTCCCGCCTGGGGTTCTCTACCTTCCTGTTTGGCTTGCCTCCAGCTTTCCTCCTCACCTCAGCAACAGCGATCTGCCTGGCCATCCCATGTGCCCCTGTGCAGAATTAAGAGGGAGCGGAGAGCATCGGATTAGCGTGGGCGTGCCTGAGACATGGTTTGCTGCAGCAACCGCATGAGGTGGGATCTATTTGGGGCTCCTTGATCTGTGGAGGCTCCTGTGTTGGGGAGGGAGCAGCCCGATACCACTTTAAGGGAATTTGTGTGGGGCGCAGCCAGGTATCTCAGCTTCTGTAACTGCTTGCTCAGAGCTTCCCCTAAAATCATTGTGCAGCACCTTTACAGCGATCGCCAAACACTTGCTTTTGCCGGGGGGGAAACTCACATTCGCGCAGAAAGGACCCGGTAGCTTCTAGCCACACGGGAGAAGGGGGCTTAATTCCTGTCTGTAAATTCCCCTCCTTAGCCTTGCATTACGCCGTTTGGAAGGTGGACCAAGTACACGGTTGCTACGGTAACAACAATCACCGCCACTATTTTTAAAAAGGTGACCACGTGGTCACACAGCGGCCACCATTTTAGGAGAGGCATCTGGCTGCCTTCGCCTAGATTGCCTTTGCAGGCAGGGATACTTTGTGCCTGTAGCTGAAACCTTGTAACGCTCTTCCCCCTTTTGCGGCAGGGTAACTGTGTAGCACATACGAAAATCCTTTAACAGTAACAAAGTGCTGAGTGCTTGTTCCCAAAGTGCCAGCTGCTTGTTTTATATCGGGTAAATCTGTTAATAGTTTTAAAGTGCTGAGTGCTAATTCCTAAAGTGCCGCCCACTTGGGAAACTTATTAGCATAATCATTACATGCTGCGGCCTGCGGCGGAGGCTCAGTTACTTGAGTGCTACCATCTAAAGTATTAAATTCTAAATTCAGTTAGGGGCTTTTTATGTTAATTCATTTGGACAATTCATCACTCTTGCCCTGGTGAAGGATTTATTTGTTTGGGGTAAGGGTTAGTGCGTGTGCATTGGTTTTGAGGCTTATTAATTTCAACTCTGATTGATTTAAGTGTGGTTTATTGCCAAGTTAACGCTGCTGTAGATTTTCAGGGCATCATTACTTCTGCCTAGTCAGCAGGGACATTTCCTCCACAGGGTTGCTGGTTATTCACTCCCTAATTAACATTAAGTAAGGTGCTTAGGTCGCCTAGTGCTATATTTGAGTCTTAGTGTTTCCAAGAGCATTTTTGTCTGGGCTTCGTGCCAATTAATAGCTGCTTTGATATGGCTAACAGGGGTAATGCTAACGCATCCGCTAACAATGGAAGTGGGCTCAGTGCACAGGGTGGCCCCCAGACTCCAGCCATGCCTTGCAACCCTCAGGCTTTCACTCATTTTTTCTCAGCTTTTGAAACCTTTATTTGCAATGTAGGCCAAGGGTTGCTGGGTCGGCTTTGCCAATTTTAAGTTCTCAGGACTGTATTCCAGACACTCCACCTAGCATGCTGTAGCAGCCAGGTACTTCAGCCTCCGCCTCTAGCCTGAGTAGCGCACAGCCTGGCAGCAGTACAAGTAAGTGACCCAACACGCACTCTCAGTCAGCGCGCAACAAAAAGTCTACACCCAGTGCCGCTGAGGGTAGGTCCTCTTCCACTAGGCCTAAACGCTCTGCCCCACAGCGGGTAGAGATAGATGTTCCTAGTGTATTTCAGGATCCCTCCTCTCAAATTGCGCCCTCTGAAGGCGGTTCAGCTTCATCCTTGGAGGAGGAGGAGGCCCAGCCGCAGTCTGAAGCTTCCGTAAACACAGGACAGGCCCCAGACGCCACCGAACAACAGGGAGGAAAAAGGAAGGTGAAGAAAAAACACACATCAAAGAAGACCAAGAAGAGCAAGCGTTCCGACACCGAGGAGGAATCATGTACTTCCTCTTCAGATTCTGATAGCGATGCCCCCCTGGAGGCTTAATGGAGTCTTGGGGAAGATATTTCTGGGGTCCCCTTGTGGGTTCATGAGAGGAGGGCTAATTCCCACCGTAAAACATTCAATGGGTCCCTGGAATGGAAGGGAGGTACGCTGGTGGAGGATGTAAAAACATCCACTAGCCTTTCCACCTATTTTATTTTGGGTAACCACTTGTCCAAAAGGAAAAGGGCAAGGATCCTTAATGAGGACTACATAGACATATTCACCCTACTACCACCAGCTAAGGTGTCAAGAAAGGGGGAAAAGAAGCGCGCTTACGGTAGGCATAAGTATAGGACGCCATGGGCTGAACGCAACTTTGAGATCTGGCTGGATAGGTTTCAGGTTTACATGGCGGTAGTTTGTGTGTGTTATCCCAAACACAGTATGCATCTCGTGGCCTACATGGCTCACGTTAGGAGGGCCTTTGCCCTGGCGGGGGAGGAAGCGGCCTTAACGTATGATGAAGATCTTCACAGAAATGCTTCTGTACTGCCCACTACCTGATGGGATCTGCGGGATCAGAACTATTGGATGGAGCACGTGGGCCCTTACATGGAAAAGAAGCCACAGGACCCTCAAAAATCTGGGAAGGTCAAGCCAAAAAGGCGTCGGCAATGCTGGGAATATAAAAGAGGCACATGCTTACGGCCAACTTGTAAGTACTTGCACGAGTGCGAGAAATGTCTGGGTAACCACCCGGCCTCAGCATGCTTCAAAGGTAAGCAGCCGTTTCGGGGTGGCAGGGGGCACTTCCACCAAGGTAACCGTGGTGCCCCCAGTCCCTCCCAGGGCGCAGCCAGAAACCGTTATTAATACTAATCTCAGTCTGGCCTTCTCTCCAATTAAACATCATCCATTAAAAGCCCTCCTTGACTTATACCCAAATAGGCAAGCTGCTAGGTACCTTTGGGAGGGGTTTTCCCTAGGCTTCAGAATCCCTGTCTCAGTCACAACTAACTCCGGAAACCCACCTAATCAGAAATCAGTAAAAGACACACCAGAAGTTGTTAGAAAGAAAATACACAAGGAAATTGCTGCTGGTAGAGTAGCTGGCCCCTTCATGGAGCCTTTTGAGGGTTTACATATTTCACCTTTAGGTATCATTCCCAAGAAGGCCCCGGTGAATACCGTATGATACACAACCTTTCCTATCCTAAGGGGAGTTCAGTTAATGATTCAATTCCGCAAGAGCTATGCTCTGTTAAGTATGCCTCCTTTGACCAAGCGGTAAAGCTTATTCGCAAATACGGGAGGGGAGCTATGCTAGCAAAGTGTGACAGTCACAACCATGACATACTTAGGCATGAACTTGATACTATCACCCAAACATCTCGCTTACCCAGGGAGAAGCTGGCTGCACTTCAGGAGTTCATCTTACAGCTGCTGCCCCTTAGGAAGGTTACCCTCAAACAAATCAAGTCGCTCCTAGGTCACCTTAACTTCGCTTGCCGGGTTGTAGCCCCGGGCTGCCCCTTTTGTGGGCGTTTGGCAAGATTGTCAGCAGGTTTACACTCTCCCCATCACAGGGTCCTCCTATCGAAAGCAGTTAAGTCTGATCTGGAGGTATGGCTGGAGCTTCTGGACATATACAACAGCATTTCATTATGGCCGGACAACCTGTCACTCCAGGCCGACTTTCAAGTTCAATCGGACGCAGCAGGTTCTCTTGGCTTCAGGGTTTATTTTAGGGGACAGTGGTGCGCTTAACTGTGGCCTTCTTCCTGGCAGGCAAACCTATTACACGTGACCTTACCTTTCTGGAGTTTTTCCGAATAGCGGTGGCGGTGCATTTGTGGGCAGAGGAGTTCAAGGACCACCGGGTGTGCTTCTGGACAGACAACCAGGCCGTGGTTTCCATACTTGCTAGGCAATCCTCGCGTTCACCAAGGGTGGCAGCTCTACTGAGATCATTTGTCCTTTTGTGCCTAAAATTAAATATTTATTTCTCGGCCAAGTTTGTACCAGGAATTAATAACGATATTGCAGATGCTCTATCTCGCTTCCAGATGGATTGCTTCTGCTCGTTGGCGCCGGATGCACAGCAATTGCCTCAACCGTTTCTGGAACACCTTTGGAGCCTTGGGAGCGAGAAGTCCTAAAGGGAGTATTAGCATCAGTTGCCCCGTCAATGCTTAGATCCTATAAGAGAGCTTGGGCTGATTTCTTGGCATTCCGTATTAAATTAGGCATTGTTACTCAGGACACTCCCCCCCAAAAAGCAGAAGTGCTGAAATATTTAGTGCATTTGCGTGAAATGGGCCGTGCACCTAAGGCCCTTAACATTCAGTTTTCAGCGATTTCTTTCTTCTGTAAAGCCCTGGTAGATCTTTGCGCTGACTTTATAGTCCGGAAGGTGCTGGAGGGCTGGTGCAGGCTCCAGCCTCCCAGCACAGATGGTAGGAGACCCATAACATTCGACATCCTGGGCCAAATTCATAAAAAAACTAAGGTCTGTTTGTTGGTCTAAGTACAAAGCACGCCTATTTTCTGCAGCATACTCTGTCGCCTTTTTCGCCGCCTTACTGAAGGATGTGACATTATCGCCTTCAGACCTACTTCTCCATATATCTCGCTCAGACCTACTTCTCCATATCCGTAGCTCCAAAACTGATCAACTAGGTAAAGGGGCCCTAATTCGTCTTATAGCAACTCAAAAGAAGGGGCCATGCCCAGTAAAGGACACAAGGCAATTCTTATATTTGAGACCAAATGCCCCTGGCCCCTTCTTCATACATGAGGACGGCTCCCGCCTTACAAGGCATCAGTTTACGCGCGTCATGCGCAAGGCAATTGCTGCATGCGGCTTTCCCCCTGCAGAATTTGTGGCTCATTCATTTCGGATTGGGGCACCCACTACAGCGGTACACTTAGGCCTCCCGGCCGAAAGGATAAAAAATATAGGGCGGTGAAAATCAGACGCCTTTAAAGGGTATGTTCGGATGATATTCAACCCCCTCCTGATTCCTCCTTGTTATGCTCTTTTTCTTTTAGGTGGTGGGGCTTTGCGTGTCTGGATCATTGGCCATAGTATTGTGCACTGGGCCAGAATTCAAGCTGTTAACCAGGGGCAAGGAGGAGTGCTAGACTTGCCAAAGAATGTAGAACTATCCTGGATTTATCGCCGTGGAATGCGTTGGGCAAATTTTCTGCCAGCAGTGAAGGCTAGAGTCGCCAAAGATGGTCCACCGGATGCCCTTGTCATCCAGTTGGGGGAAAACAATTTGGCTTACAGGAAGGGCATGGACTTAATGTGGAATATTTACAATGATTTTGATGAATTGAAAAATTCTTACCCAAAGCTAGTCATAATTTGGTCTTCCCTGTTAGAAAGGCGCAAATGGAGAGATTGAAAATGTCCTATTGCTATTAACAAGTCCAGAATAATACTGGAACACTCGGGGACTCGTAGAGTGGTGTCGCTGGGGGGGGGGGGGAACGGGTCATTGACCACCTCAACATTCGATTCAGCAAGGAGACCCTCTACCGCGGGGATGGCGTACATCTTTCCAACGGGGGGAACGATGTTTGGCTGGCTGACATTTCTGCGGGGATTAGGGATTGGTTGCAGGTTTGAGGGTATTGGCGGCAACCTTTTGCTCGTGTGGCGGTGAGGCATTGGTCGGGGTATTATGTAGATGAATGGGGGGAGGAGCGCCATCACCTCCCCCGGTTGCGAAGGGTAGTCCGGTAAAGGACTCCGGGGGCGTGGCCCCGTCCGAAGCCTAGGGAGGCCAGGGCCCAAGGCACGCCCCTGAGCGGTGACCCCAGGGGAGTGCCTAGTTGATGTGCATCAGCAGGGCTCCCCCTGCTGGTGTTAACCCTTCCCAGCCTCTCAGACAGACAGCCTGAAGCCGGATAGTTGATTAGGACCAATGCCTAGGCCAATACCACTCATCACCTGTAACCAATTAAATTGTGGCCAATTTTTGCCCATTAACCTTAATTATGGTGTCTCGTGTCTTTATTTCTTCTGGTGGGAGGTGGGAACTCGCCACGCAAATGATCCACAGTCTCGCACCATCAACATTGGCATGTCTGCTGGGGTGAGCTCACTGCGGACGTGTTGGTACGCTTGGGGGATTATGGCTGCCCTATGTCAAGCCCCCCTTTGATAGTCCTTCTTCCAAGGTGCAAAACAAAAGTGAAACAGTACAGATCCGATGTACAGCTGAATTTCTATGAATTAATAACAGAAACACTACAGAGGTAGAGACACTTTCACTCAAAGAGGAAACATTCTGATACATTATGACAAGATTAGTCACAGTCAATTAAACCCGGATACATTGTATTAGTGGCTGTCAAAGTTATTGAGAGGGGTAGACATCGGCCCTGCAGTACCTGCTTGGCTGCCATAAGGGGCGCTGTTCGGTTACATTCATTGGCTGGAGCGCAGCGGTTCATTTGAATAGGGAACCGATCTACCAAGTTTGAGAACAGGGAACGGGTTCTGTGGGGGGTAGACTTATGTTTAGGTGCTTCCTTATTTACAGAAGCCCTTTCAAATAAAAGTTTACCAATGGGAGTTGTGCGTGTGGGTCATGCTTGTATAACTAGATGGTTGGGGGAGGGGAAATTCCTGCAACACTAGCAACACCGTGGGACAAAAACATGGTTCCAAACCATGGATCTTCAGGGATTTTGCATTGGACCACCCCATAAAAGGTAAAGGTAAAGGGACCCCTGACCCGCAATATTGGCCGAGGGAGCCGGTGTACAGTTTCCGGGTCATGTGGCCAGCATGACTAAGCTGCTTCTGGCAAACTAGAGCAGCGCACGGAAACGTCGTTTACATTCCTGCCGGAGCAGTACTTATTGATCTACTTGCACTTTTGATGTGCTTTCGGATGTTGGTTTCTATTTCCCTCACTGAGCAGCAACTGCAGTCACAAGACATTGTTTTGCATTCCACAGTCAGAGTTACTGTTGGGTTCCCACGGGAATGGGAGGCTGGATATGACGTACACTGGTTTCCTGTTTTTCACTGTTTCTCTCGGTGTTCTTTGTTTCCGAGAGGAGTTGCTTCTCTGCTCTCGCAGAGGCAAGATGCACGTTTGTATTCTCTCAGCATAGAATGTAAATAAAATTAAGAATGTAGCACATACTGCTTATCCTTCCGCTGTGTATGACGACGCTCTGCTTGGGCTCAAGATAAGACGAGCCTGTATCAGCTTCAGATGGGCCGAAGCTGGTCAAAACCTCACATCAAACTCCTAGGTTGGCAGGAGCAGGGACCAAGCAACGGGAGCTCACCCCGTCGTAGGGATTCGAACCACTGACCTTCTGGTCGGCAAGTCCTAGGCTCTGTGCTTTAACCCACAGCGCCACCCGCGTCCCTTTTTGGACCACACCATACTCACCGTCAAATCACATGTCATGTCCATGGGCACAACGTGCACACCAAAAAAGCAGGATCCACGGCTTCCTGGCAACACCGTGGGCCAAAAACATGGTCTCGAACCATGAATCCTTATAGATCCTCAGGGATTTTGCATTGGACTACCCCTAACTCACCGTCAAATCACACATCATGGCCATGGGCACAGCCTACACAAAAAAAAAACATGGATCCACAGCATCCTGGCAACACCGTGGGCAAAAAACGTGGTTTCGAAGCACGGATCTTCATGGATCCTCAAGGTTTTCGCTTTGGTCCACCCCCAACACACCATGAAATCACAAGTCATGTCCATGGGCACAGCCTGCACACACACAAAAATGGGTCCATGGCATCCTGGCAACACTGCGGGCCAAAAATACGGTTTCAAAGCACGGATCATCATGGATCCTCAGGGTTTTCACATTGGCCTGCACTACAAGAAACACGGGTCTACAGCTTCCTGGCAAAACCGTGGCCCACAAACTGCATGTGAGAATGTGTGTGGAAGCTCTCACACACAGCAGGAGTTAGTTGCCTTTATTGTACTGGGAGTGGGAGGATTGCAGGCATATTTTGGTCCAGTGGGTATCAGTGGCTAACTCCTTTCTTATACAAATGTCCCAGCTTGTGTAACTGAGGTGCCACAACATCGCAGGGAATGTGGAACCTCGGGTCCAGGGGCCAAATACTGTCCTCTAGGTGTCTGTAAGGCCCTCTGCACTCATCCCAGGCACATACCCCTTAAACCAGGCCTCTCTGCACCCCCCCCCGGCCAATTTTATGTCATGGAGGTTCGCAAGTGGTAACTGTTTGGCTACACCCCACCACTGCAGCCCCTGGAAGGTTCCTCACAAGGGAATGTAGCCCTTGAGCCAAAAAAAGGCTTTTCCACCCCTCAACTACAGAAGGGTTATGAAAAAGAAAATTCATAAATGTGTTTTGATTTATTCTCTCCCACCTGCCTCCAACTTCTCCAGAGGGCGGTAGTTGGAGCAATCTTTGGCACTGCCCTTCTTTGGGATTGGGATGTAGACTGATCTTCTCCAATCCTCTGGCCACTGCTGAGTTTTCCAAATTTGCTGGCATATTGAGTGTAGCACCTTAACAGCATCATCTTTTAAAATTTTAAATAGTTCAGTTGGAATATCATCACTTTCACTGGCCTTGTTATTAGCAGTGCTTTCTAAGGCCCATTTGACTTCACTCTCCAGGATGTCTGGCTCAAGGTCAGCAACCACACTACCTGGGGTGTACGAGCCATCCATTTCTTTCTGGCATAGTTCCTCTGTGTATTCTTGCCACCTCTTCTTGATGTCTTCTGCTTCTGTTAGGTCCTTACCACTTTTGTCCTTTATTATGGTAAACTTTGTACGAAATGTTCCTTTCACATCTCCAATTTTCTTGAACAGATCTCTGGTTCTTCCCATTCTGTTGTTTTCCTCTATTTCTTTGCATTGCTCGTTTAAGAAGGCCTTCTTGTCTCTCCTTGCTATTTTTTGGAAATCTGCATTCAGTTTCCTGTATCTTTCACTATCTCCCTCGCATTTTGCTTGCCTTCTCTCCCCCGCTATTTGTAAGGCCTCGTTGGCCAGCCACTTTGCTTTCTTGCATTTCCTTTTCATTGGGATGGTTTTTGTTGCTGCCTCCTGTATAATGTTGCGAGCCTCCATCCATAGTTCTTCAGGCACTCTGTCCACCAAATCTAAATCTTTAAACCTGTTCCTCACTTCCACTGTGTATTCATAAGGTAATTGATTTAGATTGTAGCTTACCGGTCCAGTGGTTTTTCCTACTTTCTTCAGTTTAGCCTTTGCCCTGCTTCGTTTTGATCTCCAAGGCCAAACTTGCCGGTTTTATCTCTTGATTCCCTACTTTAGCATTCCAATCCCCTATAATGAGAAGAACATCCTTCTTTGGTGTCACTTCTAGAAGGTGTTGTAAGTCTTCATAGAATTGGTCAATTTCAGTTTCTTCAGCACCAGTAGTTGGTGCATAAATGTGGATTACTGTGATGTTAAAAGGTCTGCCTTGGATTTGTATCGAGATCATTCTATCATTTTTGAGATTGCATCCCAGTAAAACTTTCGCCACACTTTGGTTGTAAGTATTTTATGTTTTATCCTTGGCCTTTTGCCCCCCCCCCAAAAAATAAATAAATTTTGAAATCTCTTTCTGCCATTTTTTAAAACATTCATCTTTCAGTATGACTGGTATTGATTGAAAAAGAAATAGCATTTTTGGCAACACATTCATTTTAATCGCCGATATTTTCCTAACAATGAGAGATTCATTCTACTCCCTATTTTTAGATTTCTTTTTGCCTCAAGCCAAATTTTTTCATAGTTATTTTTAAATAGGTTTATATTTCTTGATGTTAACCAAATCCCTAAATATTTAACCTTTTTATGGACTTCAATCTCAATGTTTTGTTCTAACTCGGTTCTTTCTTCTTCCTTCATGTTTTTAACTAATAATTTAGTTTTATTCCTATTTAGTTAAATCCTGCCACTTCCCCAAATTTCTGAATTTTTTCTATTACTTTAGGGAGTGAAGTTTTAGGTTCTTCCACTGTTATCACTAGGTCATCTGCATACGCTTTTAGCTTGAATTCACTTTCCCCAGATTTTACACCTGTAATCTCTTTATCTGCTCTTACGTTTTTGGCAAGTACTTCCAAGACCAGGATAAATAATAATGGTGATAATGGGCATCCTTGTCTCGTTCCTTTTTGGATCTTACAATTATCCGCTATCACCTGATTTATAATTAGTTTGGCTTTTTGTTCTGAATAGACTGCTGCTATTCCTTTTAAAAACTTAGAACCGCTTCTGATTTGTTCTAACAGCTTTAGCATGAACTTCCAAGAAACATTATCAAAAGCTTTTTCAGCATCTATAAACATCATTGCCACTATTTTTTTCATTTTTAACCTCCAAATATTCTATTATATTCAAAATATTCCTTATACCCTCCTTCATTTGTCTTTCTGATAAAAACCCAGCTTGATCTTGATGTATATATTCATTTAATATTTTTAAAAATCTATTAGCTAGAATATTTGCAAACAATTTGTAATCATTATTTAACAAGGAGATAGGTCTATAGTTTTTAATTTGCAGCAAATCAGCGTCTTGTTTTGGAATTACTGTTATATACCGTATTTTTCGCTCTATAACACGCACCTGACCATAACACGCACATCGTTTTTAGAGGAGGAAAACAAGGGAAAAAACATTCTGAATGAAACAGTGGATGTATCATTTTCGTGCTTCATGCTGTGGCCACAGACATGTGATCTGATGGTGAATTTGGGGTGACCCAATGCAAAAATCCTGAGAATTCCTGTGGATCCATGCTTTGTAACCACATTTTTGCACCATTGTAGCCCCAGGCAACAGTGGGTGCGTGATTTTTTTGGTGCAGGCTGTAGCCATGGACATGCTATGTGATCTGATGGTGAATTTGGGGTGACCCAATGCAAAGATCCTGAGAATCCCTGTGGATCCATGCTTTGTAACCACATTTTTGCACCATTGCAGCCCCAGGCAACGGTGGGTGCATGATTTTTTTGGTGCAGGCTATAGCCATGGACATGCTATGTGATCTGATGGTGAATTTGGGGTGACCCAATGCAAAGATCCTGAGGATCCATGTGGATCCATGCTTTTTAACCACGTTTTTACACCATTGCAGCCCCAGGCAACAGTGGGTGCGTGATTTTTTTGGTGCAGGCTGTAGCCATGGACATGCTATGTGATCTGATGGTGAATTTGGGGTGACCCAATGCAAAGATCCTGAGGATCCATGTGGATCCATGCTTTTTAACCACGTTTTTGCACCATTGCAGCCCCAGGCAACAGTGGGTGCGTGATTTTTGGGGGGGCAGGCTGTAGCCATGGACATGCTATGTGATCTGATGGTGAATTTGGGGTGACCCAATGCAAAGATCCTGAGGATCCATGTGGATCTATGCTTTGTAACCACATTTTAAGTGGGGAGCGAAGGGGGAAAAAAGAAGGGACATGAGAGGTGTGCAGAGAAGCAGCTGGCTAAGAATGCAGGAGAGGGATTTAACGGGAGGGAGGAAAGAAAGGCAAAAGTTTTCCCCCACCCAAGCCAGCCATCTCTCTCTCTCTCTCTCTCTCTCTCTCTCTCTCTCTCTCTCTCTCCCTCCCCCCCCTCTCCCTCTCCCCCAGCAGCACCGGAGCACAGAGACGACACTGCTTTCCCCTCTGCTTGCCTGGAGGGGAGGGGCTTTCCCTGCTCTTTGTTCCGTTTCAGCAAACACAGCAACGAAACAGAGGAGGGTGGGCAGTAAGACCCTGAGGCAGAATGCAGGAAAGAAGACGCTTCCTCTTTTCAGGTTTCCCTTCTCCGTGAAGCGCGATTTGATTTTTGCCTGGTTTTTCGGCTCCAGGGACCACACATTCGCTCTATAACACGCACAGACATTTCCCCTTCCTTTTTAGGAGAAAAAAATCTGCGTGTTATAGAGGGAAAAATACGGTAGGCCTGTTTCCATGTTTCTGGGATTTCGCCTGTGTTCAATATTTCATTCATAACATCTTTCAATGGGTTCACTAATTGTTCATTTAATTTCTTATAATATTTTGCCGTGAAGCCATCCGGGCCTGGAGACTTGCCATTTTTAGAGCTTTTTATTGCCTCAAGTAATTCTTGCATTGTTATCTGGGAGTTAATAATGTTCCTTTGTTCTTCTTTTAAATATGGCATATTGCTACTTCTGATGTACTCTTCTATCTTAAATGTTTTTTCTTTCCCTGGTCTATACAGCTCAGAAAAATATTTAACAAATCCTTCTCTTATTTCCTTCAGCTTGTCTGTGATTCTGCCATTTATGTTAATTTTATTTATGGAGTTCCTTTGTGCACTTTTTTCCAACTGTCAGGCTAACAACTTCCCCAGTTTATTTGCGTGCTCAAAATATTTTTGTTTTACTCTTTTTATTTTCCAGCTAATTTCCTCGTTTATAATCATTGACTATTGGGTTTGTAATGTTTTAATTGCCTGTTTTCAGGTAAAGGTACCCCTGCCCATACGGGCCAGTCTTGCCAGACTCTAGGGTTGTGCGCTCATTTCACTTAAGAGGCCGGGAGCCAGCGCTGTCCGCAGACACTTCCGGGTCACGTGGCCAGCGTGACAAAGCCATTTCCGACCTGGGAGGAGAGGGGGTTGCGGGCAGAAATCCCTCCCACATGGCCACGCGGGGGCTGTCCCTTGCCCCGCGTGATTAGGGAATCCCCGGGCGTGTCGGCAACCCGGCCCGCCAATCAGCGGGCCGGGGAGGCGTGGCCTGGCCTATTTAAGGCCGGGACCGCCCGGGGACCGCCCTTTTTGCCCCTTCTCAGCTGAGCGGTTTCCCATCCCACCCACCCTTTAGGTTTAGCTAGACATGACCTTGCTATGGACTTCGGTTGGTCGCCGCAAGGGGCCTGGTAGGAATTTTTCCAAGTTGGCGCAGTTCGAGCCTTTTGGTTTTTTTGCCTACCTCGTAGCAAATCGTCACAACTTATTCTCAGGATTGGCGGTTAGGCATTGGCAGGGGTTAATTGTTATGCAAATGAAGAGGGGGGAGGAGCGCCATCACCTCCCCAAAATTGAATGGGTAGTCCATTAGAGGACTCCGGGGAGCGTTGCCTTGTCCGAAACCTTGGAAGGTAAGGGCCTCCGGCACGCCCCAGAGCGGTGACACCTGTGGGATCCTAGTTGGCGTACTTCAACAGGACTCCCACGGCTTGTGCACAACCCTTCCTGGTCCCCATGCCGGGTAGTCGTTAGGAGCCAATGCCTAAGGCCAATACCTTCCAATTCTGTAATCAATAAAGTTGTGGCCTTTTTATGCCCATTAAACTTAAATTATGTGTCCAGTGTCTTCATTCCACATGAGGGAGGGTCCTTGCCACGCAAGCTGCAACCGGCGAGCCAGCGCAGCACACGGAACTCCGTTTACCTTCCCGCTGGTAAGCGGTCCCTATTTATCTACTTGCACCCAAGGGTGCTTTCAAACTGCTAGGTTGGCAGGCGCTGGGACCGAACGACGGGAGTGCACCCCACCGCAGGGATTCGAACCGCCGACCATGCGATCAGCAAGTCCTAGGCGCTGAGGTTTTACCCACAGCGCTACCCGGGTCCCTTTGCCTGTTTTACTGCCTCTTTATTTGCTTTGTTTGGCAGCTGTTTCTCCTTTTTCATAATTTCCTCTAATATTTCTTTTTTCTTTTTCTCTCTCAATTTCCTTTTAAATGAGTTTTGTTGTATAAAGAGTCCTCTCATTACAGCCTTGCTTGCGTCCCAGACCGTCTATAATTTTGTTTGCCCTTGACTGTTTATTTCAAAATACTCCGTCAGGGTCTTTTTTGCTTTTTCAACAAATTTTTGATCATCTAATAAATCATTTAATCTCCATCTAAAAGAGATTTGGCTTTCTTTTTGTAGTTCCATAGTCAGGGACTTATGGTCTGAAAAGGTTCTGGGATTGTTTTCAATCTTTTTGATTCTTGTTTCCAATTCTTTGGAAATCCATACAGAATCTATTCTCAAGCTGCTATCATGTAAAGGTAAAGGTAAAGGCACCCCTGCCCGTACGGGCCAGTCTTGACAGACTCTGGGGTTGTGCGCCCATCTCACTTAAGAGGCCAGGGGCCAGCGCTGTCCGGAGACACTTCCGGGTCACGTGGCCAGCGTGACATCGCTGCTCTGGCGAGCCAGAGCCGCACACGGAAACACCGTTTACCTTCCCGCTGGTAAGCGGTCCCTATTTATCTACTTGCACCCGGAGGTGCTTTCGAACTGCTAGGTTGGCAGGCGCTGGGACCGAGCAGCGGGAGCGCACCCCGCCGCAGGGATTCAAACCGCCGACCTTTCGATCGGCAAGTCCTAGGCGCTGAGGCTTTAACCCACAGCGCCACCTGCTATCATGTACATGGCTGTAAAAAGTGTACTCTCTATCAAACATATGTCTCATTCTTCAGATATCTATCAGCTTTAGATTTTGAGTCATGTCAAAAAAAGTTTTAGCAGTTTACCTTCTTTGGGCTCTTTTTTCCTGGCTGATCTGTCTTTGTCTAAAGTTGGAACTCCATTTAGGTCTCCCATTAAGATAATCTTTTGATCTGCAAATTCAAGTAGTTCTGTTTCTAGTTTTTTCGGGGGAAAAGGCTTTTTTTAGCATTAGGTCCGTAAATACCACTTTCTCTCCCTAAATTTTAATTTGTATTATTAAAATTCTGCCTTTTTCGTCCTTCTGAATCAATTTGGGTTCAAGTGCAGGATTTATATAAAAAACAACTCCTCTCTTTTTTGTTTTATCTGATGAGATGAAATCCATACCTAATTTTTTGTTAATTAAGACCCTTTTGTGCTTTTTTGCAATATGTGTCACTTGGAGACAAATTACCGTATATCTAATTTCTGTTTTGCTATTACATGTTCAATCCAATGTCGTTTGGATTCACAATTTAAACCATTAACATTCCATCTCAATAATTTAAGATTGGCCATTTTAAGAGTCAGTTACAATATCTATTTTCCCTGATGCCACCTCTTCCAGTGCAAGTTGTTCCAAGACTTTCTCTTGCTCAGCTCGGGGGTCTCCTCTGTCTTGTTTGGGGTCTAAGTCTCTCCTATTTTTATCTAGAAATTATCTCACCTGAAATTCTGATGTCAGTTTATAGCTCCTCTTCATGTATGTAAAGGAAATACCCTCAGGGAATTCCCATTTGCATCTAATGTCGGCTCTCCTAAGAACCATTGTCAAAAATCAGTATTTTGTTCTTCTTAATCTCAGTTTCAGAGGATTTTCTCTAAAAATGCCTACTTTCTGCCCAGCAACCACAAGATCATTTTCAAAGCTATTCTGAAGGATTGTATCCTTCGCTTTTTTTGTCACTAGTGTTAACAAAATGTCTCCTGGCTGCTTCCGTTCTCTGCTCTGAAACGATTTAATTCTGAAACAGCTTTCAACTAAACCATTCAGCCAATCTGTGCTTTCCCCCATCCACTCTGAAATTGTCTGTGTCACTCAAGGGCTGCAAGATGAGGCACAGATAGAACAATTCTTGATAAAGAATGGGCTACCAAAATTGTCACAAGAAAATAGATCAATCCTGAACTGCAAAATAACTCGACAAGAGATTGAACAAGCCATTCAGAACATGCAACTGGGCAAATCTCCAGGGCCAGATGGGCTCACCTCCAAATATTATAAGACACTGAAAGACTATCTGATACAACCATTGATGGAGGTCAGCAATGAAATTCTGGAAGGGAAGAAGGCGCCGGAGACGTGGAAAGAAGCGTTTATCACATTGATACCAAAATCCGAAACTGAAAAGGCACAACTTAAGAACTACCGCCCCATCTCTCTTTTAAATGTGGATTATAAAATATTTGCAGATATTTTAGCAAGTAGATTCAAAAAAGTTTTAAATGAAGTAATTCATAAAGACCAGGCAGGCTTTCTCCCTGGAAGACATTTGTTTGCTAATACAAGGAATATTATTGATATTTTGGAACTTTTACAAACAAACATTAATACAAAAGCAGTATTAATTTTTATAGACGCGGAGAAGGCCTTTGACAACATCTCTTGGAAATTTATGAAGAAAAATTTGGAAGGAATGGGAGTGGGACGGGGTTTTGAAAATGGGATAGAAGCAATTTATTCAGAACAAAAGGCTAAATTGATAGTTAACAATGTGATTACGGAAGAGTTCAAAATTGAAAAAGGAACACGACAAGGCTGCCCTATCTCCCCATTGTTATTTATTTCGGTCCTGGAGGTGCTCTTGAACATGATTAGAGGAGACCGGATGGTCGAAGGAATTCAGGTCGGAGCGAAACAATATAAATTGAAAGCATTTGCAGATGACCTAGTTTTGACCCTACAGAAGCCAGAGGCCAGTACGAAAAAAGCACTACAACTTATTCAAGAATTTGGTCGGGTGGCGGGATTCAAATTAAACAAGCAGAAAACTAAAGTATTGGGGAAAAACTTGACAGATGCAGAGTCAGAATGGTTTCAGAAAGAAACAGAGTTAAATGTTGTGAAAAAAGCAAAATACCTAGGGGTAAATATAACATCAAAAAATCTAAATCTATTTAAGGATAATTATGAGAAATGCTGGTCAGAAATTAAGAGAGACTTAGAAAGTTGGACTAGATTGAAACTTTCTTTGTTAGGCCGAATCGCCGCTGTAAAGATGAATGTATTGCCAAAAATGCTGTTTTTGTTTCAAACACTACAGATTGTGGACAAAACAGAGTGCTTCCGGAAGTGGCAGAGAGATATTTCCAAATTTGTCTGGCAGGGCAAAAAGCCCAGAATTAAGTTTAAGATACTAACTGATGTGAAAGAAAGAGGGGGCTTTGCCCTGCCAGACTTAAGGTTGTACTATGAATCAGCAGCTTTTTGCTGGTTAAAAGATTGGCTACTTCTGGAGGACACTGATGTATTGGATTTGGAAGGTTTTAACAATGCGTTTGGCTGGCATGCATATCTATGGTATGACAAGTGTCAGAGCTGACTCTAGGTCCCATCTCACAGAGGAACAACGCTAGGCTGTCGTAATGTACAAAAGTCTCTATTGAAGTTCAGTTTCCATTTCAAAGCCGTAGCGCGCAGCCCTACGTCTTAAACCCTAGATCGGCGAAGTCCCGTCTGAGTCTCCTCCCCCCTGACACCAGCTTAAGATCCTAGCCCTGCTCCACCTCTTGCGCTGCTCTCTCCTCCTCTGGGTCCTTCTGCCCGCTGGGGCATTGCCCTTTCTGGACTCTTCCGACGCTGAGTCGCTTAGCTCCTCCCCCTGCCTCCGGCGGGCTTTAGGACCCGGTTCCCAATCCTCATTCTCTGCTGTCCCGCGCTCCTGTACATTTGAACTTGCCTCTCGCGCCAACCCAGTGACCTTCCTCCTAACCGTCACACTACTTGTGTCACTGCTTCCCCCTTCCGGGACACTGGCCGGATCTGACCTCCCCCCCCCCCCGTTGTCCGACTCTCCGATGGAGGCGTGGTCAGCCCTGTCTCGTCTTCTCTCCCTGGTGGGGAATGCACTGGCCCCGATGCTTGGGACTCTTCCGCCCCACTCCGCTCTGGTGGGGAAGCCGGTCCTGATTTCCAACTACTGCTCTGGGAGTCCCAGCTGCCCCCTTGTTCCTGGGGCGTTCCCCTTGGGAACCCCCTACCCCTGGCCATTGGCGCCCCCTTCTGTGAATCTTCCGATTCGCTGGAGAGGCTCATGGAATCCCTCGGACCACTGTCATCTCCTACGCTCCCCTCGGATTCCTCCCCCTCGCTCTCCATCTCCTCTCTTCCCTGTGCCTCTGCTCCTGAACCCCTGACAACAAGGTTAAGATTCATAAGGCTTTCAAGAATCATATTGTCAGAAAAGCAGTGTTTAATGTCTGGACAAAATACAAAGACTAATTGGAAAATAAAACTCCAAGGTGGCTTTCACCACTGGAAGCTAAGGCCCGGAAAAGGCTCAATATGGAGGCCAAATGGCCAAAGTATTGGGAAATATTAGAAAAAGATGGGGACAATTGGAAATTGCAGAGTCAGGAGAAAATGAAAGACAAAGTCCGAGATTGGTTACATTATGCCCAGATTAAAGAAGTTTTTAAACTAAACAAAAAGTTAGGTTTCCAGGTGGAAAAATCGAAGTTAGAAACAGAACTGTTAGAGCCTAAGACTAAAGTACTTTCAAGAATGTATAACTTGCTGTTGAAATGGAACACACAAGATGAAACGGTTAAATCGGCAATGATAAAGTGGGCACAGGACATTGGGTATAATATTATGTTTGAGGACTGGGAAAAGTTGTGGACTACTGGGCTGAACTTTACTGCATGTAATGCTCTGAAAGAAAATGTAATGAAAATGATATACAGATGGTACATGACCCCAGTCAAACTTGCAAAAATATACCACTTGTCTGATAATAAATGTTGGAAATGTAAAGAAAATGAAGGAACATTCTTTCACCTTTGGTGGACCTGCCCTAGAGTGAAGGCTTTCTGGGAAATGATATATAATGAGCTGAAAAAGGTATTTAAGTATACCTTTCTTAAGAAACCAGAGGCCTTCCTTTTGGGTATTGTCGGCCAAGGGGTGTTAAAGAAGGATCGAACTTTTTTTATGTATGCAACAACAGCAGCAAGGATACTTGTCGCAAAGCACTGGAAAACCCAAGATCTACCCACACTGGAAGAATGGCAGATGCAACTGATAAACTACATGGAACTGGCCGAGATGACTGGCAGAATCCGAGACCTGGGAGAAGAAATCGTAGAAGAGGACTGGAAAAAATTTAAGATTTATTTGCAAAAATATTGTAAACTGTATGAATGTTAAGCAGGATGCTTGTTTCTAGACAAATTGGCACCACTAAAACAGACGAAGCAAACTATGAAGATAAGATAAACATAAGGAAAAAAACAATTTTTTAGATAATTATTAGGTTAAGTTTAATCTTTTTCTTTAAGGATTGGAATAAATATATCTAAAATTTGAAACATATTATTGAAAATCAGATAGTAAGGATGGAGATAAGGGAATAAATTGTTGTTTTAATTTTATTAAATTAGAACATAGGAGCGCGAGATGTGAGGAAGTCCAGAAGCGATAAGAAAATGTGTCAGCATATGCAATGTTTTTGTTTATCTGTTTGTTGTAATTGAAAAACCATTAATAAATATTTTTTTTAAAAAAAAGAGAATCCTAAAAAAAAAATAAAAAATGAAATTGTCTGTGTCACATATGTCTCTAGGACTGGCTCAGAGTCAGAGTCTGGTAGTCCTCTGATTTTGAGCGTCCTGTTCTCGTAATTGCAAAAGTAAAACCTGATCTTCTAAGTCACTCTGTTTCTCTTGAACCCCTTGTACCAATCCTGACATACCTTTTTGTTCCTCCTTTACTCCTGTGACCTCCTTTACTCCTGTGACCTCTCTTAATTTTTCTAATTTTTCTACTTTTGTTTCCAAATTGCTGACCTTATCTCCCAATATCCCAAACTGTTCTTTTAGAACTTTCTCAATATCTCTGTGTACTTGTTCCTTCAATGATAAATTAGATTTTTCCATGTCACTATGGACCTGTTGTGTAAATTCTTGCATTAATTTCATTAATTTCATCATCTCTTTCCTGAATTCTAAAAGCTGCAGTGCAAAAGGATGTCTGTTCTTTCTCGCTCTTTTCCTCATTATCGCCAAGCTGTACACTGGCCCGTCTAGCAGCTACTGTTTTCCGTGTTGTTATTCTGTCTGGCCCCGACATTTCTTATCTGTTGGTTCCCAGTATTGTATGAGTTGTTCAAGGTCACACCTGCAAGCTCTGAGTCTGTTCGGCCGTACAGCTATCCCCCCCTCCCAGCTTTCTCCCAGTTTCCCTTTCCCTTTTGTCAGCTATCTCTCTCCCCGTCACACTTTCACATTCACTTTTATCCCCGAAGCAAAGGAATGTGTGTGTGTGTGTGTGTGTGTATGTGTGTGTGTATATATATGGTAAAACTTTCAATAAAACATGTAACATAGAATGTGTAAATACAATATTTAACAATGAGGGGGGGGGGGACCAGTTAATTAATATTCTGAGGACAAGGGAGGTGAGTTAAAAAAGGCGCAATTAGACCCTAAAACTTCAATTTGGCAAGACGGAAACAAAAGAGGAAGTCAGTTTCCAATCAAAGAAGGATGTTCTTCTCATTATAGGGGATTGGAATGCTAAAGTAGGGAATCAAGAGATAAAAGAGATAAAACTGGCAAGTTTGGCCTTGGAGATCAAAACGAAGCAGGGCAAAGGCTAAACTGAAGAAAGTAGGAAAAACCACTGGGCCGGTAAGCTACAATCTAAATCAATTACCTTATGTTGTGGCACCTCAGTTACACAAGCTGGGACATTTGTATAAGAAAGGAGTTAGCCACTGGTACCCACTGGACCAAAATATGCCTGTAATCCTCCCACTCCCAGTACAATAAAGGCAACTAACTCCTGCTGTGTGTGAGAGCTTCCACACACATTCTCACATGCAGTTTGTTTTGCCAGGAAGCTGTAGACCCGTGTTTTTTGTAGTGCAGGCTGTGCCCATGGACATGATGTGTGATTTGATATTGAGTTTGGGGTTCGCCAATGCGAAAACCCTGAAGATCCATGATGATCCGTGCTTTGAAACCATGTTTTTGGCCCACCATGTTGCCAGGATGCCATGGACCCATTTTCGTGTGTGTTCAGGCTGTGCCCATGAACATGACTTGTGATTTCTACTATGTGCGCCTGTTTCCAGGTGTTGGGAATCTTCCCGTCTTCTAATATTCTATTTAAGAGTGTCTTCATAGGTGATAATAATGGTTCCTCTAATTTTTTGTAATGTATTGCGGTAAGACCATCTGGGCCTGGGGATTTTCCCAGTTTCATCTTAATTATCGCTTGATGAAGCTCTGTCGTGGTTATTGGGGAGTTTAGCTCTTGAATCTTTTCTTTCTTAATTTTAGGTATATCCTTTCCACATAAATACTCTTTTATTTCAACCTCTGTCTCATTTTCTGCTTTATATAGCTTATTATAATATTTTGTAAAACACTTTTTAATTTCCTCAGGGTTATCTAAAGTTCTCCCCTCTTCCACTATTTTATCAATCAGTTTTTCCTTTTGTCTCTTTTTCAGTTGCCAGGCTAGCATCTTTCCAGGTTTATTTGCAAATTGAAACGACCTTTGTTTCATCCATTTAATATTGTCCTCAATTTCACTATTTAATATTGCTGAAGCCTGAGTTTGTAATATTTTTAGTTTTTGGTTTATTAATTCATTTTTTGGTTGTTTTGCTAATAATTTTTCATTTATTCCTATTTCCTTCCTTATTTGTTCCAGTTTTTGCTCTCTGTTTCTTTTCCTTATTGCACTTTGTTGTATGTAAAAGCCTCTTATGAAAGCTTTACTTGCATCCCATATTGTCCTGAAGTCTGTATCCTGTTCTTTATTTAATTCAAAAAATTCTTTCAATAGTTCTTGCGCTTTTTTCACAATCTTTTCGTCATTTAATAATCTTTCATTAAGTCTCCATCTTTTATTAGTTTTCTTGTGTTCCTTTAATTCTAATGTGACTGGGTTGTGATCTGTAATAATTTTGGTCTGTATTTCTGCTTTTTTAATTTTAGTTGTTAAGTTATTTGATACCCATATGCTGTCAATTCTGCCGGCTGATTTTTTAACTTCCGAGAAATGTGTATACTGTCTTTCTCCTGGGTTTTTATATCTCCATGTATCAATCAAATTTAAATTTTCTACCATCTGAAAGAAGGTGTCTGGGAGTCTGCCTTTTTTGGATTTTCTTTCTCTCTCTGTCCTATCTAATTCTATTGATGTGACACCATTTAGGTCTCCCATCAAAATAATTTCCTCTTCTATAAATTCCAGTAAATTAGCTTCTACTTTTTTGAAAAATTCTGTTTTGTTACCATTCGGTGCATAAACTCCTACTATAATTAAATGTTCTTTACCTTTTGTTATTTTTACCCCTAGTATTCTACCCTCATCATCCTTGAATATTTTTTTGCGTCTAGTTTAGGGTTCACATAGATCACAATTCCCCTTTTCTTTTTTACATCTGAGGATATAAATTCTTGACCCAATCTCTTATTTTCTAAAACCCTTCTATGGTTTCTAGTCACATGGGTCTCCTGCAAGCATATAATATCCCATTGTTCTTTCCTCAATACATGTTCTATTTTATTTCTCTTCCTCTTATCATTTAGACCGTTAACATTCCAAGATATAATTTTTAGATTCATTAATTTTTATTTATTATCTACAGTAGTTTCGTTGAGTAAGTAAAAAAAAGAAAAGAAAAAAGAGAGAGAAAACTCAGAAATTTTAGGATTTTGATAATCTGCTTCTTCCAATCTCTCCCCCCCCCCCTTAATACGCGCTTATCTCTCTATGCTTCTTGTGGTGTCTGCGTTGTTTCCTCTCGCTCCAATGTTGGCTCTCCAGTTAATTCTTTTTTGTACTTCCTCCAGAATTTTCCCAGCTCATCTACTGATCTAAAAGTTTTTCTTCTGTCCTTATATGTGAAGGTGATACCCTCAGGAAATTCCCACCGGAATCTAATCGAATTCTTCTTGAGTGCTTCTGTTACTGTCTTATAATTCTGCCTTTTCTTCAGAATTCTTTTTGGAATTTCCTTAAATATTTTAATAGGCCTATCATCTATTACTAACTTCACTTGTCCTTTTTGATGTAATATTTTGTCCTTTAAAAGTCTTGAGTTGAAAAAAATTAAGCAATCTCCTGGCCCTTTATAAGTGTCCGATCTTTCTGATTTGATCCTGAAAATTTTATCAATATCCAATAGCATCTCTTCTACCTCTACTCCCAACCAGTTTGCAATCTCCTGTGATAGTTTCTCTTGAATTTGTTCATCATGAGTTTGTGGGACGCCTCGGAAGCGAAGAACCATCTCCTTCTGACGCATCTCCATCAATGATATATCATCTAGCAGCTCTTCATGGGCTCTCTTTAGGTCGTTTATTTCTTCCTTCGTTGAGTCTTGTGATTTTTTAATGTCCTTATTTTCCATTTGCAATTTCTTCGTCATTTCCTCTTGTTTGGTAGATTTACTCTTAAGTTCTTGTACAGATTTATCCAGTTCTTTATTTTTAAGTGAGAGGTCACTTATTTGTGTTGTTAGGTCTATTATTAGCTTTGAGTTTTGTTGGATGTTGCCAGTTAGTATGTCCAACTTATCATTTAGGCTCTTTTCCATCCCCATTATAAGGTCTTTTATGTCAGCATTGGGGTCTGTTTCAGCTGTTGATTGTCTTCTCACTTGTAGACCTGACCCAGATGTCAGTGTAGTTTGGTATTTTTTAGAACCCATATTTGTCATTCTTCCTTTTGGTTCTGATCTAGATATCTTTATTTCAAACCAAGAATATATATATTCCTAAACTTTGAAAATGCTCTGTTTATAGTCTATAATTTGGTCCTTTTACCTGATGGGATTGAGAGTCAGTTAAGATTCTGGTGGTTTTACCCTATGTTGTTATCAGTTCATCTCAAATATTTAAATTTTTTTTTAAAAAAAGTTTTTAAAAAAGTCCAAGTTTTAATAAAAAATTAGTTAAGTATTTTTAATTACTTTGGCAATTTTTAATTACTTTGGCAATGATCAGAGAAAAAATCCTTCGCAGTACTTAACATCCGTCTTAAGAACTTATTTTCTAGAAGCTGAACTTGGTATTTCAAATGTCCTTTCGTGTATAGCTAGTTTTCTTTATGGTTGTACTTCAAGCCTGTGTCTTAGCAGCGTTTTTTAAATTATGGGAGTAATTTTATTTTCCGCCACTAGGTGGCACAATTTTCCAATTTACTTGTGAGGTGGTCCTTCTTGTTTTGTTTCTCTAGCCTCTCTTTGTTGCAGTGACTGTTTCCGCCACTATTCTTCTTCCGGCTTTTTCCCTTCTGAGGGTGATGACTCACTCTTCCCCTCCCAGCGCCATTTTCGCCAGCTGCTTTCTTTCCTATTCCAGTCTTTTCCTCCTTCTTTCTCTCCCTTTGTATATCTCTTCCTCTTCCCTTTCACTTCTTTATCTTAATCTTTATCTTCCCACCGCTGCCTGGTCTTCAAATCTTTTCTATTCCTTCTCTTTTTCCACTGTATCCTCCACGTTTCTCCCCCTCCTTTTCCTTTTTCACTCACCCCTTTGTTTTACGTTGATCTCCTTCTTAATGGCCGCTGCTTTGTTGTCACCGCTGCTGCTGCTGCTTGCTATTTCAGCTCCTTGTCTCTCTCAACAAAGCGTCCCCCTGTAAAAGCAGGTACTCAGTATGTCTCAGTTTTTATTTTCTGCCTCTTTACAAGGCTTATTTTCCACAACTTGATAAGTCTCAGAACGCTGAAGCTCCTCTCTCCATTAGCTTTACTGTCCTTTATAATATTAAGTTAGTCCGTACTCCTTTTATTTTAATTTAAGCCAGCATTATTACCTTGTTCCTTGAGGAGTACTCTTGATTTTACAGTTTTAGTTTGGAGCAGCCTGGTGCTTTCTCATTCGGGTCTCAGGGGCGTCTCACGGTCGGGTGCGCAATCTTTTCTGCGCTGAAGTTCTTCCAACTCCCTCCACTTTTTGTGCTGGGACGGCAGAAAACCCCTTTATGCGCTGCTTGCATCTGTTTTCTTCAGTCTGGAACCTCCTCTCAGACCTCTTCAGGGTTTGCGTCGCCCTCGCTTCCCTGTCTTTTTATCCCGTAGCCGTGATTGGGAGCACTCTTACTGCAGCAGAGCGCTTTCCCTGACCCGACGCTGAGCGCACCACGCCAGGAAGTCCCCAAACAAGGACGAAATAAAGAGTTTATAACCAATTATAGACCAATATCATCACTAAATAATGATTACAAGATCTATGCACAAATATTGGCAACAAGATTAAAGACAGTTTTGCAGGATTGTATAAATAAATAGCAGGCAGGGTTCTTGCCGGGCAGGAAAATGAGTGACAATATAAGAGCAGTGATTGATATGATCGAGTATTTAGACATGAAACCAAGTAAGAAGGTAGCCTTTGTTTTTGTGGACGCGGAAAAGGCGTTTGACAAAGTATCATGGAAATTTCTAAAAATACTATTAGACCAGATGGACATGGAGACCAAATCACAAGAGGGTTAAAAGCAATTTATGAACAACAAGAAGCAAATATAATAATAAATAATGACACGACTGATTATTTTAAAATACAGAAGGGCACCAGGCAAGGGTGCCCACTTTCACCTTTGTTATTCATTTTGGTTTTGGAAATATTAAATCAAGAAATCAGATTGGATCAAGAAATAAATGGAATATCCCTAGGAGAGAAAATATACAAAATAAGGGCATTTGCAGATGATTTAGTTTTAATGGTGGAAAATCCAAAGGAAAGCATAGCAAAGGCTCTAGAAAAAATGGAAAACTTTGGATGGGTATCAGGTTTTGCTTTGAATAAAGAAAAAACGAAACTAATGGTAAAACTAATGGTAAAAAACATGGGAGATCAAGAGAAAAAGGAACTGGTAGAAAAATTTGGATTACAAATTGTAAAAAAAGTGAAATATTTAGGTATACAAATAACAATGAAAAATATAAATTTGTTTGAAGATAATTATAAAAATTTTTTGGGAAGAAACAAAAAGAGAAATGGAAACTTGGACAAGATTGAAATTAACACTCTGGGGTAGAATTTCGGCTATTAAAATGAATATCTTACCAAAACTTCTGTTCCTTTTTCAAATGTTTCCCATAATAGGTAAAGATGATTGTTTTAAAAAATGGAAAATGGACCTAACAAAGTTTATATGGCAAGGCAAAAAGCCACGGATCAAACATAAATTATTAACTGACATAAAAGAGCGAGGAGGTTTTGGACTCCCAGACCTGAGACTATATTACAATGCAGCATGCTTTACTTGGATCAAGGATTGGATCAAATTGGATAACAGTGACATTTTGGATTTGGAGGGATGGAACAACAGATATGGTTGGCATGCCTATCTAATTTATAACAAAGTGGCAGTCCATAAAGAATTTCTAAGCCACGTAATTAGAAATGCATTATACAAGGTCTGGGTGAGACATAGAAGGTTGTTAGAACCAAAAACCCCATGGTGGGTCTCACTGCTAGAAGTAATATCGGTTAAAAAGAAAAATACTATAGGAAGAATGGCAACTTACCAGCAGCTCCTAAAGAAAGAACAGGGCCAATTAAAACTAAGACCATACGATGAGGTGACCCAATACTGTACCACATGGTTACAATATCACCAAATTGCACAAATATTCAACCAGGATAAAGTAATAGGATTTGAAAAAGAAGAATCAAAATTACAAAAAGTATTATTACAAAACTCAAAAAATATATATATCCAAAATGTATAATTTATTATTAGAATGGGAATTAAAGGATGAAGAAGTAAAAGAAGTTATGATCAAATGGGCATGTGATATAGGATATGTAATTCGGCTGGACCAATGGGAGAAATTATGGAAATATGACATCAAATTCACGGCATGTTATACAATAAGAGAAAATTTTATGAAAATGGTGTACCAATGGTACTTAACTCCAGTAAAATTGGCTAAAATTTACAAATTAAAATCGAATACCTGTTGGAGATGTAAAAAAGAAATAGGAACAATGTTTCACATGTGGTGGGAATGCCGACCTATTAAACAATTCTGGAATGAAATCTATGAAGAACTCAAAAAGATGTTTAAAATATCTTTTAGTAAAAAAACGGAGGCATTCCTTTTAGGTTTAATTACAAATGATATCCCCGAAAATCAAAGGAAAGTATTCCTTATTGCAACAACAGCTGCCAGGATGCTTATAGCTAAAAACTGGAAACGCAGAAAAATTCCATCAGTGAAAGATTGGCAAATTAAATTTTGTGAATACATTAATCTGGCAAGACTCACAGCTTACATAAGGGGACAATTGGACCAGAAATTATTAAAAGAATGGGGCTGTGCTAAAGAGTATATGAAAAAACATTGTTCTGGAGTTAGTATATTGGTATGTAATGAATGATGCTTTACAGGGTTAAAGAATAAGAAAAATGGTGTAAAAAAGCACAAAGATGGAAGTAATCTAATTAGACACAACAATACAGTAAGAGTAAATTTTTTGATGTCTTAGAACAAAGGAAGGAAGTCAATTTGTGTTTATGTATGTAATGATATGGTTTTGTTCCGTAGATGTGTGCTTTTTCGTTTTTGTTTAGTTTAGTTTTGTTTCCTTTGCCTTTTTTTCCCCTTTCCCTTTTCTGGTTTTTTGTGTTTTTTTATGTTCCGGGGATTTTTGTCTGTATAGTATTATTTTGGATTCAATGTTTGTAATTTTTGTTATGATTCTGCATTGAAAATAAAAAAAATTCAATTTTTTTTAAAAAAGAAAACATGACTTGTGATTTCACGGTGTGTTGGGGGTGGACCAAAGCGAAAACCTTGAGGATCCATGAGGATCTGTGCTTCGAAACCAGGTTTTTTGCCCACGGTGTTGCCAGGAAGCTGCGGACCTGTGTTTTTTGTTTTTCAGGCTGTGCCCATGGCCATGATGTGTGATTTGACGGTGAGTTAGGGGTAGTCCAATGCAAAATCCCTGAGGATCCATAAGGATTCATGGTTCGAGACCACGTTTTTGGCCCACGGTGTTGCCAGGAAGCCGTGGATCCTGCTTTTTTAGTGTGCACGTTGTGCCCATGGACATGACATGTGATTTGACGGTGAGTATGGTGTGGTCCAAAAAGGGACGCGGGTGGCGCTGTGGGTTAAAGCACAGAGCCTAGGACTTGCCGACCAGAAGGTCAGTGGTTCGAATCCCCGCGACGGGGTGAGCTCCCGTTGCTCAGTCCCTGCTCCTGCCAACCTAGGAGTTCGAAAGCACATCAAAAGTGCAAGTAGATCAATAGGTACTGCTCTGGCAGGAATGTAAACGACGTTTCCGGGACCTCCAGAAACATAAGGTCCCCACAATGGGGGTGGGACCTTCAGGGTGCAATATCGAGGGTGGAGGCAGCAACTGGACTTGCTTGTGGTCAAGGGCCCCTGCGTTAGCTTACTAAGATTGGCATGGTTTGGACCACTGGGGCTAGCCGTCACCGGGGTGAACCACACTAGCTTAGAAGTGGACATGGATGCCATATGCAAGGAATTTCTGGAGGTTTTCAATGGGAAATTGGGACAGTATACGCCCCCCCCCATTGGCCTACAGCTTGACCCCGCAGTATGATCTGTCAGGATCAAGGCCCACTGGGTCCCGTTCGCCCTGTAACCCCGTATAGACGAGTAATTGAACCGGCTCGTGGAGCAAGGAGTGCTGGAGCCTGTGCCCAATGCCCCCTGGGAAACCCCAATCGTCACACCTGTCAAGCCTAATGGTTCGGTCTGCATCTGTGCAGACTACAAATGTACCATAAACAAGGCCCTCACGGCCCACACATACCCAGTGCCAGTGGTCAGCCATGTCCTCGCCACCCTGGCTGGGTCAAAAAATTTGGGCAAGCTGGACTTGGCCCAAGAGTATCAACAGCTGCCAGTGGATGAGGCCACAGCAGAGGTACAGACGATTGTGAGGCACAGAGGAGCGTTCAGGGTAAAGCGACTGCAATTCGGTGTCAGCATGTCACCAGGCATACAACAGGCATACAACTCAGCGCCTGTGCAAGAGGTTATGAGCCTGGAGCTGCTTCCCGACCGCCCCATTCAGGCACAAGAAGTTGCACACCAATCCAAGGAAAATAGGGTCATCTCCCGGGTCCTGGACTGGGTGTGGAGGGGATGGCCCAGCAGCAGCCCCAGGCCAGAATTAACGGGCTACAAACCCGCAAACATGAACTGTCAGCCCACAAGGGGTGCCTGTTATGGGGAAGCAGGGTCATCATTCCCCAGCCCCTCTGCAAAAGTGTCCTCACAGCCCTACACGAGACACACCCAGGGTAGTGAGAATGAAGGCCCTTGCCAGGAGTTATGTGTGGTGGCCGGGGATTGACGGAGAGATAGAGGCCTGGGTCAAACACTGCCTGGCCTGCCAAGAATCCCACCCAGATCCCCCAAGGGCGCCAGTCCAGTCCTGGGAGTCCACCCGAGCACCATGGTCACACCTGCACGTGGACTCTGCTGTCCCCTTTCAGGGGAAAACATTCTTCATAGTGGTGGACTCCTACACCAAATGGCTGGAAGTCGCACTGGTACCGTCCACTTGCACGTCTGCAGCCATCTGGGTACTACGCAGGCTGTTTGTAACCCATGGGCTCCCTGACACTCTCGTCTCAGACAACGGAACCGCATTTACGTCAGGAGAATTCCAGACCTTCACAGCGCAGAATGCCATCTGCCGCATCCGTTCGGTGCCATTCCACCCTGCCACCAATGGCCAAGCAGAGCGCATGGTGCGGACTACCAAGGACACCCTCCGCCGCATGACGCAAGGGGATTGGGAGTACCGCCTTGCCACATTCCTTCTAGCACAGCACAGCACCCCCAGCTCAACGATTGGCCGGAGCCCCGCTGAACTACTAATAGGCCAGCACCTCGCAATCAGACTGGACCGCCTTCACCCGGACAGAGCTCAGGAGGATGTAGTGGGCGGGGGTAGGCAGGAAACCCCGGACCTTTGTGGCCCAGGACCCAGTGTACGCAAAGAATTTTGGGGCAGGCCCAGCATGGGTACCCGCCACAGTCACCAGGGTCACTGGCCCCATGTCGTACGAGGTGCTAACGGATGGGGGGCAATGCTGGCGCCGCCACTGCGACCAGCTACAGCGACGATTCCTGGGAGAAAACCAGGAGGAGGACAGGTCAGAGGAGTCCCAAGGGAACAGTGGGGAAGTGAGGCCCGTAGAGCAGGAGGGGCCAGCAGGGGAGGCAGAATCAGTAAATACAGAGAGGACCCACGAGGCCGAAAGGACACTGGAACCAGAGCAATGACTGAGCGAGCCAGTTGTGCCAGACCAAACGGCCCCATCACAGCCAGCATCCTTGGAACACGAGCCAGAACCCGAACCCCTGACCAGGGAACACCCCAGGCCGCAATGCACATGTAGGCAGCCGGCGTACCTTGAGGACTATGAATGCAATCTCCCGGGCAGGACTGGAACTTAGAGGGGAGGGGTGTTATGTACTGAGTTGAATAGGATCCAAAAGGCAGCAGTCTGATTGGTCCTAGAACAATAGGATTCAGAATGCAGCAGTCTGATTGGTCCTAGAACAATGCAGCAGTATGATTGGACTGCAGGAGCCACCCAATCCAGCTGCAGGTGGAAGTGAATCCGCAACCTGATTGGCCTACAGGAGAATCCCAGAATTAGCCGATCACCTGTGGCCCATTTTTTAAATAATGTATATAAAGCAGATATTTTGGTGAAACTTTCATTCCTCCTCACCCCTATGAGCTGAATAAAGGGCATGAAATCCACACTTGTCTCCGAGTATATTTCAGTAAAGGACATGTTTTCAGTGTGTTAGTACAGGCTTTGTCCAATGGGCAAAAGCCCTCCAGACATTGTTGCCCTGCAGTTCTCATCAGCCCCAGCCAGCATGGCTGGGAGTTGTAGTCCAAAATGGCTCTGCTGACTGGGGCTGATTGGAGTTGTAGTCCAAAATACCCAGGTTGACAAAGTCCATGTTGACACACAGGCCAATATCATAAAATTAGGTGGTGGCATCTCTATGCATCAGACTCTTCCTGTGTCCTCCCCTGTTAAACAATTTATGAGGCTGGAGAACCCTCTTGTCCACGCAGAGCAAGAAATGGCTGGTGGCCTCAAACAACAGGCAAAGCCTCATATGTCCATAGGCAGAAATGGGGCCCTTTGAGTCCTAGTCAATGTGCTTTCGAATGTGTAGCGATTCCCTCTCCCTGTTGTGTTTTAACTTTCCTCAAACACCCTGGAGGGTTTTTCTGGGAGCAAAAGCAATCCAAGCCTATACAGTGTCTTGCTGGCAAGGACCATTTCTTCATTGCCTCCCACTGCAGATCACTTGTTGCACTGGTTTCCCAAATCATAGTGGCAGTAAACCATGATTTAAGTGGGTGCACTGAAACTGCAGGCACTTCACTCCCTCTGCCCCTCTGTCTCCACTCCCAGGAAACAAGTCTGGGTTAGTGCTACCTCTGAACCCAGGTTCACCATTTATTTCTCTCCAAGCAAACCACAAGTGAGTTAGCCAAGAACAAACCTTGATTATGGCTCCCAGCATCACTCTGATAATATCCTCTATGCTTCTTTCATTGCTTAGGTGCTGATTGCTCACACCAAATTGCTTGACATCTCTGATCCTTAAATCCTGTAGCATCCTGAATCTCCTAACTGTGGAGGTAACTTGAAACTCTTTTTTTTTCTTTTTTCTTTTTGCAAATGACGCAAGAGGTAGGAATGAGTCATTGAATGGAAGCTTCTGGACCTGATAGTGAAGGCACAGAACCACTTTGTGTGTGTTGACAGAAGGGGGACCCTTGAAACCAGGTCCCATTCCAATGTGATTTTGTTCCATGTCTTGTTTAAATATACGAGAGACCTCAGAGAGAGAAGGGGAAAGTGTCAGAGATACACAGAGAAGAATGGGAGGAAGAGAGAAGCAGGGTGTCACAGACCAAGAAAGAGGAATAAGGGGATGTCAGGGACAGAGAAGTGTGTGACAGAGAGGGGAGGGAGGGGGTGCCAAAGACAGAGAAAGAGGAAGAAGCAGTTTGTCAGAGACAGAGAAGTGAGTGGTCCATTCTCCACTGGCTTTGGCCTCTAACAGGTTAGTGCTGACGGAGTGTGGCCCTCAATAGGGAAAAAAATGTTCTCCAGCTCTGCTATGAAGGCTTACCAGATAAACGAATGGCCATTTTCCTTCTCTGCCCTTCCAGGTTTTAGATCTACATGACAACCAGCTGACCTCACTTCTTCCTGATATTGGCCAACTGACGTCTCTCCAGGTAAAAGAGACAAAACACATCCTGCGGGAGAATCCTGCTCTGAATTGTTTCTCGTGTGCTGTGTCAGTGTTGTGACTCAGAAAGTATGGGAACTTTTCCATCTCTTTCGGGACTGTGAAGGCTCAGACTAGCCCCTCAAAATGGGATAGTGAAACCAGGGGCTGAATGGAAAGCCTCCTTACTGCTTGCGGCTAGGACCTTGCCCCCTTCATGGATCACTGCCTTGCCGTGGTGAAGGGGCTTGAATAACTCAGAGAAGCTATGAACTATGCCAAGCAGGGCACCCAAGATGAACAGGTCATAGTGGAGAGTTTTGACCAAACGTGATCCACCTGGAGGAGGAACCGGCAAGCCACTCCAGTATCCCTGCCAAGAAAACTCCATGGACAAAGACAACAGGCATATAAAAGTTATGATGCTGGAAGATGAGCCCCTCAGGTCGGAAGGTGTCCAACATGCTACTGAGGAAGAGCAGAGGACAAGTACAAGTAGATTCAGAGCTGATGAAGCGGCTGGGCCAAAGCCGAAAGGACGCTCAGTTGCGGATATGCCTGGAAGCGAAAGGAAAGCCATTTCCGACCTGGGAGGAGAGGGGGTTGCGGGCAGAAATCCCTCCCACATCGCCACGCGGGGGCTGTCCCTTGCCCCGCGTGATTAGGGAATCCCCGGGCGTGTCGGCAACCCAGCCCGCCAATCAGCGGCCCGGGGAGGCGTGGCCTGGCCTATTTAAGGCTGGGCCCGCCCGGGGACCGCCCTCTTCTTCCTTCTCAGCTGAGCGGTTTGGTTGCTCCTCCGTTGTTCTCGTATTCGTCGGAAGCCTCGCCTTCTGCCGCTTCTTGCTCGGCTGCACTCCCACAGAGCTAAATCACTTAGGAGACCTCGGTCTCCTGCTGAGCTGAAATCACTGTCACTGGGGTGCTTGCCGGCAGGAAGGAGGTTTGGAGGCGCGGGCAGCTCCGTGGTGTATTCCAGCCTTTCGGTTTCCTGGTCTGTCGAGGGTCGTTGGAGGTCCACGGCCACTGGATCGCCCCAGTCCGCGGCCACCTTTTGGATCCATCCTTTCGTCTGACGCGGGATTTCTGACGGAGGTTTGCCGTATTTGTCTTCCTGTTTTTTCCCTCGAGCGTCTGCTTTTTCCAACCTTTCGTCTGACGCAGGATTTCTGACGGAGGTTTGCCGTATTTGTCTTCCTGTTTTTCCATCGAACGTCTGCTTTTCCCCCCCTTACGGCGGTTTGCCTGGCTTGACCGCTTTCTTTAACCATTTCCCGGCTTTTCTCCCCTTAGTGCCATCTCGGCGGAGAGCTTATCGGCTCCCCTTCGCTGCGATCTTTTGCCCGGCGTCTTTCAGCTCCCCCCTCCCTTTCTGTTCTCCAGCCTTGCCCGTGTTCCTTTGTTTTGTCTTCGGGAGCCCCCCCTCCACTCTTCCCTTGCCTCTGCTTGCGTATTGTTGATAGTTGCTAGGGCAACAGAGGGTCTTCCGGGTGGGGAGTTGTAGCTGCGGCGTCCATTTTGGTTAAGGGCTGGGTCGTGGGCGGAGGGTCGGCGCCATTTTGCCGTGTGCACATGGTTGGTTCTAGCGGCCGCCATCTTGTGAAGGTCTGATCGTAGAGGCACGGGCAGCCATTCGAGGTGCGGAACGCCTGTAAGGTTGGCCTTTGCTCGCCTATTTGGCGATCGACTTTAGAGCAGCCGCGCGTCTCCTGGGCGGCGGTTGCGGAGCTTTAAGGCCTGTGCCAAGGACAGAGAACCGGCGCCACCTTAGTGGGCGCGCGTGGTTGGGCGAGCAGCCGCCATCTTGGTAAGGGCCGCTTGTAGAGGCTTCGGCAGCCATTTTAGGTGTGGCGCACTCCGGCAATTAATGGTAGTAGTTGGGTTGCTCGCTTACTAATTCTGGTAGCATTGATTCTTAGCAGCAAGTTTTTAAGCATTGGTGGTTCTTTGTCTGTGTTATCTTGATCTCTGGTTTGCATTCGTTTGGATATAATTTGGGCTGATTTTTCATAGTGGAAGTTTACTTTTGCAGCGGTTTTCCCCCTTTCTTTCTTCCTTTTTCTTTGTAGAGGGTTTGTCGTCCGAGCTTTTAATCTAGAAAATCCTTATTGGAGCCTTTTTGTTTTAGAAGACATAGTAGCTTATTCGCATACATAGGAATATTTAATTCAATAAATTTTGTGTTGGTTAGGGTCGGAACTTACCTCTAGTCAATTGTGCTCGCTTCTAGTCAATTGAGCTTGCCGCTTGTCAATTGGAGTGTCGGCCGCATTGGTGGGCATTATTAGAATAGGTAACTATTACATCGTTTTTCGCAGGAATCGATATATAGCATAATAAATAATAAAAGATACAAATAAATAAATAAAAATAAATAAATTTTGTTAGGCCTTCGGCCTTGGCTTGAACCGATTGACTAGATAATAGATTAGTTGATTTATCGTTGCAGCTGTGTGTGGATCTTTCCAACTTCTGTAGGGTTTTTGGTTACAGCTAAGCCAGTGTTTGATTTTCTCATAGGTAGCAGGTGGTTCCTATTGTTAAGTGGGCCAAGCCAGTGCGGATAATACTGAACTTGGCAATCAGCTCATGCTGATCAGTTTGCAGCCAGGCCTGTGCTGATAATACTGAACTAGCTCAACCAGCTCTGATCAGGCCCTGTGGAGCGCTCTGCTATTGGCGTGCACATAAATTCAACTTAAGGGGCGGCACTGCTTTAGCTAGTGAATAATCTTGGTAGATATCCTTAATTCTCAGAGTAATTAATGGCTTCCGGTGGGGACCAGCAACCATCCACCTCCGGTAATCGAATGGCACCTTCCGCAGGCAACAGGGGTGCCCAGGTGCCGGCCTTGCCATGCGATCCTCAGGACTTTGCTCAATTTTTTATGGCTTTTGAAACCTTTTACAAGCAGTGTAGGTCCAGGGGGGCTTTGGCCCCGCCAGCTCCTGAGCCATCGCAGGATGTGATTCCAGATACCCCTCCCGGTAGGCAGGGCCAGCAGGGCATTCCTGTCACTACTGGGGCCAGCAGTGGTCGGGCAGGCACGGCTGGTACAAGCCGCCCAAATACCCGGGCCCAGGCAGCCATTGCTAGGAGAAACAACCAAAGCAATAACAAAGGAAAGGCACCTGCAAAAGGCCCCGGCAAAGGAAAAGCTACAGCCAAGGGTACCAGTGGCAGTGCTCTTTCACAGTGTGTAGACATTCCTAGTGTGTTTCAGGAGCAGCAGCCCCAGCTCAGCTCTACAGAGGACAGCGCGGGTTCTGCCCTGGAGGAGGAGCAGGTGGAGCCGCAAGTTGTTCAGCCGGTCAACGTGAACCCAGCCAATACTGAGCCACAAGGAGGGAAGAGGAAGTGCAAGAAGAAGCATACTTCTTCGAAGAAGAAGAGAAGCAAGCAGTCAGATACTGAGGACGACTCAGGTACATCATCTTCAGACTCGGATAGCGAGGGCCCCATGGATGGCTACTGGGGTCTAGGGGAGGAGAATCACGGGATCCCACTTTGGGCTCATGAAAGGAGGGCCAATTCTCATCGTAAGACCTTTAATGGTGTGCTGGACTGGAAGGATGGGGCACTAGTAGAGGATGTTAAAGTCGCCACCAACCAGTCCACTGATTTTATCTTAGGGAACCAGTTGTCCCAGAAGAAGAGGAATAAGATCCTCAATGGGGATTATGTAGACATGTTCACCCTTCTTCCCCCGACTAAGATTACAGGAAAGGGCAAGAAGAGGCGCTCCTACGGGAAGAGGAGATATAGGACACCTAGGGCAGAGCGCACCTTTGAGAATTGGTTGGACGGGTATCAGGTTTTCATGGGAGTCGTTTGTGCTGCTTATCCTCGGCGCGCGATGGATTTGGTTGCCTATTTGGCTCACGTGAGGAGGGCTCACGCGCTAGCGGGGGAAAATGCTGCATTAACGTATGATGAGAACTTTTGTAGAAATGCTTCTCTACTGCCTTCCACTCGATGGGATCTGACGGATCCCAACTATTGGGGTGAAGACGTCAATCCCTACATTGAAAAGAAACACCAGGATTCAGCCAAGGCGGGTAAGACAGAGGTAAAACGGCGCCGACACTGCTGGGAGTACAACAGGGGTGCATGCTCGAGACCCTCCTGTAAGTATCTTCACGAATGCGAGCGGTGCTGGGGCAACCACCCAGCCTCTTCGTGCTTCAAGAACAAGCAGCAGCCCTTTCGGGGGGGCCGGGGGTTCTTCAACAACAGCAACAGGGGCGCCCCCGGTTCTTCCCACCAAGGGCCCGGTAATCGCCAGTAACTTACACCTTGGTTTAGCCCCCTCCCCCATCAGTCTGCAGCCCCTCAGAACCCTACTAGATTTGTATCCTGATAAAAAAGCCGCACGATACCTTTGGGAGGGGTTCTCCATGGGATTCAGAATTCCGGTGGCGTTCCCCCCAAACACCGGGGACCCTCAGAATCAAAAATCGGTTAGAGGAAGGCCAGATGTAGTCAGAAAAAAGATAGAAAAAGAAATCTGTGCAGGTAGGGTTGCAGGTCCCTTTGATGTGCCCCCAGTAGAGGGTCTACACCTATCCCCATTAGGCATTGTACCGAAGAAGGCCCCAGGGGAATTCCGCATGATCCACAACCTCTCTTATCCAAGAGGAGGCTCGGTCAATGACGCGATCCCCCAGGAACTTTGCACGGTGAAGTACGCCTCCTCTGATCAAGCAGTGAAAATGATCCGCGCGTTTGGTCACGGGGCACTCCTGGCTAAATGTGACATTGAGTCAGCATTCCGCCTTCTTCCCGTCCATCCCGAGGATTTTCGTTGGTTGGGCTTCAGATTTGAGGGGGCGTATTTCATCGACAAAGCTATGCCTATGGGTTGTTCCGTGGCCTGCTCAGCGTTTGAGTCCTTCAGTACATTCCTGGACTGGGCCCTACGCTTCAGGACGGGGTCGTCGGGCGCGTCTCATTACCTCGACGATTTTATTTTGGTGGCGGATAGCAGGCAGCGATGCTCCGCCCTCCTGGACGCTTTCATGGCACTGGCCGATGAACTAGGAGTGCCGCTGGCCGCGGGGAAAACAGAAGGTCCATCCACCTCATTGGTATATCTTGGCATAGAGTTAGACACCGTGGCCCAAAAGTCCAGATTACCTCGGGATAAGCTGTTAGCCCTTAAGGAGCTGATACAACAGCTACTCCCCCTAAAGAAGGTCACGCTAAGGCAAATTCAATCCCTGCTGGGGCACCTAAATTTCGCCTGCAAGGTAGTGGTTCCGGGGCGACCTTTCTGTGGCCGTCTGGCCAGATTGTCGGCAGGGCTTATGGCACCGCAACATAGGGTTCGCCTCTCCAGGGAAGTTAAGGCGGACTTGGAAGTCTGGCTCCAATTCTTAGAAAACTACAATGGTATATCCCTGTGGCAGGACGCCATGGCACTCAATGCCGACTTCCAGGTCCAGTCAGACGCAGCCGGGTCATTGGCTTTCGGTGTTTATTTCAGGGGGCAGTGGTGTGCAGAAAGGTGGCCGGAGAATTGGCGTGGCCAGCCCATCCTGCGGGACCTTACATTCCTGGAATTCTTCCCTATCCTAGTGGCAATTCATCTATGGACGGAGCAATTTCGCAACCATAGGGTCTGCTTCAACACAGACAATCAAGCAGTAGTATCAGTACTGTCTAGGCAGTCAGCGCGTACCCCTAGGGTAGGGAACCTGTTGCGGTCCTTCGTGCTTCTGTGTCTCGAGAACAATATATATTTCTCAGCAAAATTCGTTCCTGGCATTAATAATGACATCGCGGATGCTCTGTCTCGCTTTCAGATGTAACGCTTCCGCTTATTAGCGCCAGACGCGGAACAATCATTGATGCCTTTCCCGGAGCATCTCTGGAGTATTGGGAGGAAGAAGTGATGAAGGGAGTATTCGGTGCAGTCGCCCCTTCCACAATGAGATCTTACAAGAGAGCGTGGGCCGACTTCTTAAAGTTCCGCAATAAATTTGCTAGCGGGGGGCATAGATCTGTTCCCTCGACGAGGGAGGTTCTCCATTATCTAGGACACAAGAGGGAAGATGGCCGCCGAACTAGCTGCAGAGTTCTGGAGGTTAGCTGAGGCAAGTTCATAAACTTGTTTTTTAAATAGGCTCGACACCGAGCCAACTTTTGACACTCTTTTTTAATATACTTTAACTCCTCCAGAGTAGTTAATTAGTTCTAATTAGTTCTTTTAGCTTGTTTCCAAAAGAAGCCCTCCTTGTTATCTTAATGTCCGGAGGGTTTACTCCTCACGCTGCCGCTCTCCTCAAGTCTGTTCGATAATAAGGAAAACGGGTGACAGCTAATTTATTACCAACCCCGTGTTATGCTCTGAACTATAAGCTATCATTACAAACAGCTATCCCAAATCTTGCCTCAAATTTGGACTTTAGTCTACAGTTGGGTGGAGTCTCTGACTTCCTAAGAGACTTCCTAAGAGACAAGTTTTTGAAATAGGAAGAATAACCCCTGACTGGTAACAAGATTTACAAATGGTACTTACTAGAAAGAAACGTAGGGACCTGGGGATAGTGACAAGCCCATTGTTCCAGGAGTGCCTTGAGAAACAGAGTAAAATCACGCAATACTTTTCACATACAAGGGACAACGAGAATGGAAATGGAAATGAGCAAAAGATGGCTGAGATGATTGAGTTGAAGCAGGATGAGGCCCTTCTCTTTTCCTCTGCTGCTCAAGATCACTCAACTTTTCCTAGAGGAATACAGGACTCGGAGAATAACAACCAAAATAGAAATACAATGAGCCTGGCCCATGAAATAGTCTTGGCTGAGATATTATCTTCAGAGTTACAGGAAGAAACCCGAAACTCCCAGAAAACCCAGACTTCATCTATGGGCTCCCAGACGGAAAACAATGACTGCTATTCTCAGGACTGGCTGCTCTCTATAAATCTGGATCTGGCAGCTATGAAAAAATATTTAACAATAACAAATGGGTTGCTCCTGACACTAGTGGAAAATTATTCCCTCCAAGCTAAAGGCTCAGAATTTCATGGTGCTGATCCACCAACCATCCCTCAAGAGCCAGAACATATAAAGCAACCAGCAACCAGTAAGTGCACACAAGGATCATCAGCGGAAAATCATTTACACCAAGGAAAGGACATAGGGTTGTATGTCTCTGTCCCCAAAACTGAATCTTCTACTCAAGTAAATCAAAAGAAGCGAGGTATCAATCCCATTTCGCAAATGGGATTGATGCGATTTACTCAGAACAAAAGGCAAAACTGATAGTTAACAATGTGGTTACAGAAGAGTTTAAGATTGAAAAAGTGACACGACAAGGCTGCCCGATTTCCCCCTTGCTGTTTATTTCTGTCCTGGAGGTGCTCTTGAACTTGATTAGAGGGGACCGGTTGGTGCAAGGGATTCAGATCGGAGCGAAACAATATAAACTTAAAGCTTTTGCAGATGACCTTGTCTTGACATTGCAAGAGCCAGAATCTAGCACAAAAAGAGTGTTACAATTGATTCAGGACTTTGGTCGGGTGGCGGGTTTCAAACTAAATAAACAGAAAACCAAGGTGTTGGGAAAAAACTTGACAGATACAGAGTTGGAACGGTTTCAGAGAGAAACAGAATTAAATTTGGTAAAAAGGGTGAAGTACCTAGGGGTAAATATAACAGCAAAAAATTTATGTCTCTTTAAGGATAACTATGATAAATGTTGGTCTGAAATTAAGAGAGACTTGGACAGCTGGACAAATTTGAAGCTCTCTTTGTTAGGCCGAATTGCTGCTATCAAGATGAATGTATTGCCAAAGATGTTGTTTTTGTTTCAAACATTGCAGATTGTAGACAAAACGGAGTGTTTCCGGAAGTGGCAGAGAGATATTTCTAAATTTGTCTGGCAGGGCAAAAAGCCCAGAATTAAGTTCAAGATACTAACTGACGCGAAAGAAAGAGGGGGCTTTGCCCTGCCAGACTTAAGGCTGTACTATGAAGCCGCAGCTTTCTGCTGGCTAAAAGACTGGCTACTTCTAGAAGACACTGATGTTTTAGATTTAGAAGGTTTTAACAATGCATTTGGTTGGCATGCATACTTATGGTATGATAAAGTTAAGATCAATAAGGCCTTTAAGAATCATATTGTCAGGAAAGCAGTGTTTAATGTCTGGACAAAATACAAAGACCTATTGGAAAATAAAACTCCAAGGTGGCTATCACCTCTGGAGGCCAAGGCCCGAAAAAGACCCAATATGGAGGCCAAATGGCCGAAATATTGGGAAATAATAGAGAAAGAGGGCAATAATTGGAAATTGCAGAGTTTGGAAAAAATGAAAGACAAAGTGCGAGACTGGTTACACTACGCTCAGATCCAAGAAATTTTTAAAAATGATAAAAAGTTAGGATTCCAGGTGGAGAAATCGAAGTTGGAAACAGAATTGTTAGAACCTAAGACTAAAGTACTCTCAAGAATGTATAACTTGCTGTTGAAATGGAATACACAAGATGAAATGGTTAAGTCGGCCATGATAAAGTGGGCACAGGATATTGGGCATAATATTATGTTCGAGGATTGGGAAAGGTTGTGGACCACGGGGATGAACTTCACGGCATGTAATGCTCTGAAGGAAAATGTAATGAAAATGATATATAGGTGGTACATGACCCCAGTTAAACTTGCCAAAATATGCCATGTGCCAGACAATAAATGTTGGAAATGTAAGGAAAATGAAGGAACATTCTTTCACCTCTGGTGGACTTGTCCCAGGGTGAAGGCCTTCTGGGAAATGATATATAATGAGCTGAAAAAGGTATTTAAGTATACCTTCCTTAAGAAACCAGAGGCCTTCCTCTTGGGCATTGTCGGCCAGATGGTGCCAAAGAAAGATCGAACATTCTTTTTGTACGCAACAGCAGCAGCAAGGATACTTATCGCTAAGAAGTGGAAAACTCAAGATCTACCCACGCTGGAAGAATGGCAGATGCAGCTGATGGACTATATGCAACTGGCAGAGATGACTGGCAGAATTCGAGACCTGGGAGAAGAGAGGGTTGAAGAAGACTGGAGGAAATTTAAGACTTATTTACAAAAATATTGTGATTTGGTGGAAAGTTAAGTAGGATGTTTGATCATAAATAATTGGCCATCACAAAATCGGATTGGAATGGGATGTAAAGCGAGACTAAGAGAAACAAATTTTTAGAGGACTATATTTAAATAAGCGGTTATAAAATTTGCAAACTAGATGATAAATTGCTTGGAAAAAATTTATGATGATGAAAATGGCAGTGGGAGATGTGAGGAAGTCCAAAGAAGTTATGAAACTCTGTTGAGATAAAAGTAAGGTTGTTTATTGTCTTTGTACTTTATTCTGTAAAAAACCTTAATAAAAATTTTATTAAAAAAAAAAAAAAACAAAAGAAGCGAGGTATCAGCAAGAGATCCCATAAGAAGAAAGCTGAAACTAAAAAGAAAAGTAAGAACATAAAAACTGCAAGGAAATCTGTCATAAACCGACGTGCATGTAAAGTATGTTGGAAAAGACTATATAAGCTGATTCCAACAAAATCAAAAACAAACTCTAACAAACCTGCTACACATGGCAGCAGAGAGAATAACAGTGTGGATCCAGAAAAAAAGATCCAGCTGAAGTCTTTGAAAGAAACACCATTGCTGCCTAACAAAACAAGTGAGGAAACGAAATCACTACTCGGGTGCTCTATGCTGAAACCTCAAGGATCCACAAATATTAAAGAAGACTCACCCCATACCATTGATTATGGCAGATCTCAAGATGAGCCAGTAGCAGGGCAAGATCTGTCCCAGGATAAAGGATGGAAACTGATACTGGCAGATAGGAAGTTGGCTTTTCTAAACTACCCGAAGCCAAAGGGCTTCCTTACACAGAAAGAACGCTCGGTGCATTTTGTGAATACTTTAGATGATATGCTGCCAGGGAAAATAAGATTAAATGACATTACCTCAGTAGATTTCATATTCTATAATGGATACTCTCTGCGAGTGATTGCCTCCTTCAAAGATCAAAACTTGGCCAAATATATATATAGATCAAGACACTTGCTGTTAAAGAAAAGGATAACGGTAACAAGATATTTTGAAAACAGCACATGTTTGAATTTGCTTCCTGATGATATTACGACAGCTGAGATAAGATTCACTTGTAAATCAAAGGAGGAGAGAGGACACTCAAAAGACAAACTGGAATATATTGAGCAAGGGCCCTTGAAACTAAGACAGGAGATGAGACTGCCTAATGAGGGGACTGATAACTTCTATCCAGAAGAAAAGGCATTAATAAATCAGTTTGGATTGTTGCCTTTCCTTGCCCAATCTGAGATCTTGGGAAGATTGGAGACCCTTAGAAATAAGCTAACAGAGATGAATGTTCAGGAAAAAGCAAGAGAGAAAGATCCGGCAACGGACCATTTAAAGAAAGAGAACCTCTCTGAAAAAGCCAAGATAGACCCCATGAAGGACTACTCCTATAATACCTCTGCAACTGCAGAGATAAACCTGTTAACAACAGATCTAACACAGTGCGCAAGGGACAGTAATAAACTACCATCTAAGAAGGAAACCATCCCTATGGCAACCATGAAAGACTACTTTTACAATACCTCTGCAGTTGCAGAGATAAACCTGATAGCAACAGATCTAACACAGTGCGTAAGGGACAGTAATAAATTACCATCTAAGAAGGAAACCATCCCTATGACAACCACAACGTGCTCTTGGACCAGCATGAGATATCTGGATGAGGACGAACTTGGTACTAGACAAATAGAACACCTCAAGGTAGATTCGCCAAAAAAAGGAGTACTGATCACTAATGTTAGCACGTTGCACCCTTCAATCGATTCCATTGAGTACTTGGGCGATAATACATCTATGGACATTGCCAAAATGAACGAAACTCAATCAATAGACAAAAAGATAGGCCCTAAAAATCTTTTAAAGGCAAATTGACTAAGATCAACTTTTGGCAAGACAACGTGCAACCTTACCTTGCTAACTTGGAATATTGCAGGTTGGCAAAAGAGGGCTTCTGACCAATCCTTTACTAAATATATTCAGAGACATGACATTGTGTTTCTCCAGGAGACCTGGAGCACAAGCGAAGTGGAGTTAAATGGCTTTTCTGCATTCTCCCTCCCAGGTCTTTTAAGTACTAGAGGGGGGCGAGTTAAAGGTGGGTTAGTTACTTTAATCTCAACAAGGCTAAGGGCCATATTTAAAAAACTAGACCCACTAGACCATCTGGCCACAGCTGTGCAGGTACAGTGGAGAACCCACAGCTTGCTGCTGATTAACGTATACCTACCCCCACAAAGAGAGAAAAGACTGATAAGAAATACCTGGGCTCAGTTAGAACAGTATCTTGACAAACTATCAAATCAATTTCCTGATGCCTCTGTAGTGGTGGCTGGCGACCTAAATGCCAGAACTGGACAATCTGATGAGGCTTTGTATGCCCATTTCCATGAAACAGCCCCCATTATAGAGGAAGCCCACTCAATACCAGCTAGAATCTCAAAGGATAAAGGCTGTAATTATGCTGGCTTATGCCTATTACACTTGGTCAATAAGTTGGACTTGGTTATACTGAATGGCCGTACTGAGGGGGAGAAGGTCGGAGAATTCACATTTATATCTAACAATGGCGCCTCCACAATTGATTATATAATCGTGTCGTATGATCTTCAAAACAAAGTTCTGGAATGCAAAGTGGAGGAGCGCTTAGACAGTGACCATCTGCCATTAAGTGCACTTGTAGTTGCGGGAAAGGATTTATCCTGCGCTGAGAAAATCGAATATTCGAGCCCTACAGCTTTGGAGCTCAGATATTCTCGTATTAGATGGACAGATGAACTGCATAAGGAAATTTCAAGTAGGCTATGCTCAAAGGAATTCCTCACTAAGAGAGATAACCTTATAACTTCCTCAAGCCATGAATTAAAAATAAATTTATTTCAGGAGTTAATTTCACTCCTTCAAGATTCCCTGAAGGAAAAAAGGAACAGGTCAAATAGGCAATCCTCAGTATATAAAAACTCCAAACCCTGGTTTGATCAAGAATGCCAGGACATGAAGCTAAACTTACTGAAAAAATACAAGAATTATAGATCTGCCAATTTACCCCAACTCCCCACGGTCTGGTTTGAAGATAAACGAAATTATAAAATCCTGATTAAAAACAAAAAACTCCTGGCACAGAAAAGAGAATGGAAATGCCTAATAGATGCATCCAGAGAGAGAGACTCGGCCACCTTCTGGAGAATGGTAGCGAATGGAGTGCGATCTACCTCCTCAGAAGTGGAGTATACTATACCTGCAGGGACTTGGGAGGCATTTTTCCAATCACTATATTCAGCTCTGCCTTTGACACAGCCACTAACACAGTGTGCGGCAGGTGATGAGTGGCCTCCGGTGTCGGTTGCGGAGGTCAGGAGGCTTATTCAGGCACTCAAATACAGAAAAGCCCCGGGAGCAGATAATATCTCCCCTGAGCTTCTCAAAGCCAATATTGACTGGTGGGCCCCAGTCCTTGCCACCCTATTCACCAGCATAGATCAAACAGCAATAATACCAGAGGACTGGGGATTGGCAATCATCGTTCCCATATTCAAGAAAGGCTGTAAACTTGATCCAGCCAATTACAGACCAATCAGTCTCTTAAGCATTATTAGCAAACTTTACGCAACTCACTTACGTGAAAAGTTTGCGGACTGGCTGGAATGGGAACACATCCTTAAGGAAGCCCAGGCTGGTTTCAGGGCACATAGATCAACTTTAGACCAAGGACTGGTATTGCAACATCTAGTGGAGAAATACACCTCAAAGAAAGGAGGCTCCCTCTATGTAGCCTTTATAGATTTCAAATCAGCTTTTGATTTGATACCCCGGCACAGACTTTGGGAAAAATTAAGTGCCACAAACATCGACAGACGTCTTTTGCTTCTTATCCGTAGACTACATGAAAATACTCGGATCCGTGTTAGATGTGACCGTTATGGGAACCTATCAAAGGAAATCCAAAGTTTCCATGGTGTCAAGCAAGGCTGTGTTCTTGCCCCTATTCTATTTAATTTCTACATAAATTCCTTAGTCAGAAAGATGGAGGATGCAAGTACTCATCCCCCAAACCTAAATAATATACCAATTCCAGTCCTTTTGTACGCAGATGATGCGGCACTTATTTCCTTCTCTTGTGTGGGTCTAAGAAAACTTTTACGAGCTCTTACAGAGTATTGCGAAGCTGAACACCTAATAATAAATTACACTAAATCAAAAATTATGGTGTTCTCCAAGAGAAAACTCCGACATAAATGGAAAATTAATAACCAACCTATTGAGCAAGTAACATCCTTTAGATATCTTGGAATAATCTTTGATGAGAAGGGATCCTGGTGCCATCAGATTAAGAATTCCATTGCAAATGCGCAAAGATCCTCCAGAGCTATCATAAGATTCTTCTATAGAAAAGGAGGTCAATATGTTCCTGCTGCCTCCCAGGTCTTTGTCGCAAAAATACTTCCACAACTGATGTATGGCACCCAGATATTTAATTGTCAAAAACTCAAGTCCCTGGAATCTGTACAAACTAAATTTTACCGCTCCCTACTAGGGTTACCTACCTGTGTTTCCAACACAGCCATTAGGCTGGAGGTAGGTCAACTCCCTATCAATGCCAGGATATGGATCCTGAAGATTCACTTCTGGCTAAAACTCATATTTTTCCCAGTGGGAGTGGCTCCATTGACTCTATTAGACCCGTTCCAGTCTAAATGGAGATTGTTGCTCTATGAAAAATTGAAGGGCCTGGGGCTTTCCCCACAAGAACTTATAGCCTCAGGTTTTGAAAAGGCTAAAAGGATGGTGAGCCAGCGAATAGGAGATGTAGAGCTCCAGGACCATATGAGCAAGATAGATAAATATCCAGCCATCCAAGATTATGGAAAAGGGTTCAATCTAACACCATATTTGCTGGATTTACAAATCGCAAAATACAGGCGGGCGTTTACCCTTACCAGATTTGATGTACTGCCATCTGCCTTACTAAAGGGCAGATACGTGGGCAAACCCTATGCTGAACGAGTCTGCCCATGTGGTCTGAAAGAGGTGGAAACGGTTTCACATGTGTTGCTACACTGCGACCTCTATGGGGATATCAGGTCACTGTTTATTTCCCCTATCGTTCAGAAATTTCCAGGTCGATCTGAATCTCAGCGGCTGAAAATCCTACTAGGAGATAAAAACCCAGAAGTAACACTGAAAGTGGCCAAATTTTCTGCGGCTGCGATCAAGCGGAGGGCATTAGCTGTAAAAAAGTAAAAGACTTGACCCCTGGACAAGCCCCTTCATTTTTTAAGTCTATACATACATTGTAGTGCGTGTGTGCGTGTATGTGTGGTGTGTGTGTGTGCATATGTGTATTGCTTTTATGTATAATTTTACAATTTTTAATTGACACCATTACTCCCCTTGTAAATTATCGTTGTTGTTTTTTCTGGTCTATGACCGTAATAAATTAATTAATTCATTCATTCATTCATTATCTAGCCCACCTGAAGGGACTAGGCAGGGCACCCAAGACCCTTAATATTCAGTCTGCAGGGATTTCTTATTTCTGTAAAACCTTCTTCGCCACTGACCCGTGCGCCAAATTCATAGTACGTAAGACATTAGAAGGGTGGCGCCGGCTCCAGCCTCCTAGCCATGACAGAAGGAAGCCCATAACTTTTGATATTCTGACGCAGATTGTCAGGGGCTCAGGAGCAGAAGCACAGGAAATGGAGAGCGAAGGGGAAGAATCTGAGGGCAGCGTAGGAGAAGACGACAGTGGCCCGAGAGATTCCATGAGCCTCTCCAGCGAATCGGAAGATTCACAGAAGGGGCGCCGATGGCCAGGGCAAGGGGGGTCCCAGGGGGGACGTGCCAGGCGCAAGGGGCCAGCGGTGACTCCCAGAGCAGCGGCTGGAGATCAGGACCAGCTTCCCCACCAGAGCGTAGTGGGGGGGAAGAATCCCAGGTATCAGGGCCAGCGTCTCCTCCAGGAGGGAGAGAAGATGAGTTAGGGCTGACCACGCCTCCATCGGGGAGCGAGGGAACGGTCAAAAGGAAGGTTGCTGACTGGGCGCGCGCGCCAAGTTCAAATGTACAGGCGAGCGGCACAGCAGGTAGCCCGGATAGGGAACCAGGTCCTAAAGCCCGCCGGAAGGTGGGGAGTGAATCCGGGGACTCAGCGTCAGAAGAGTCCAGAAAGGGTGAGACCCCAGCGGGCAGGAGGGCCCAGAGGAGGAAGGAGCTAAGGAAGAGGTGGAGCAAGGCTAGAGTCTTAAACTGGTGTGGAAGGGGAGGAGATTCAGATGGAGCTTTGGCGGTCTAGGGTTTAAGACGTAGAGTTGCGCGCTACGGCTGTGAAATGGAAACTGAACTTCAATAAAGACTTTTGTATATAACGACGATCTGGCGTTGGTCCTCTGTGAGCTGGGACCTTGGGGCAGCTCTGACACAGATACACAAGAAGTTACGGTCAATATGCTGGTCAAAATACGAGGCTCGCTTATTTTCGGCCGCGTATTCCATATCTTTCTTTGGGGCCCTTCGCATAGGCGAAGTGGTTTGTGAGAGCAGGGCCCCTCACCCCCAGCGGGGCATCCTCCTAAGCGATATAACCCTGTCATCTAGCGAGTTGATAATACAAGTTAGGAGCTCCAAGACTGATCAGCAAGGCAAGGGGGCCCTGTTACGGTTGCCAGCCGCACAAGGTAGCGGCCCATGCCCGGTTAGGGACGTGAGGCGTTTCCTCTACCTAAGACCCCGTGGCCCTGGTCCCCTGTTAATTCACGCCGACAGTTCTCCGTTGGCTAGACATCAGTTTACTCGAGTGATGCGAAGGGCTTTGGCCGCATGTGGGCTGCCCGCGGCCGAATTTGCAGCTCACTCCTTTCGGATCGGTGCTGCAACCACGGCAGTGCACCTCGGACTCTCCACGGAGAGGATAAAGGACTTGGGTCGCTGGAAATCTAATGCTTACAGAGCTTACGTGAGGAATAACCTATGACTAGGGGGTGCGCATTTGACCTTGCCTTCTTTGTCTGTTTGCTTTTCAGAATTTCGAAGGGTACGCATTTGGCTGGTGGGCCACAGTATTGTGCACTGGGCCAGGAATCGGGCCATGAGTACCGGCCTGGGAAAAAACCTTAACTTGCCGGCAAATATTGAGCTGACCTGGATGGCGCGGCGTGGGATGCGCTGGAATGAATTTATGCCAATGGTGATGGCAAGAGCCGCCTCTGAGGGCCCACCCGATGTCTTGATAGTACAGCTGGGGGAAAATGACCTAGCGTATCGCAAAGCTATTGATCTGAGATGGAACATCTTCGATGACTTTGCTGGCCTGTTGTCGGTCTACCCAAATATTTCGATTCTGTGGTCCTCGTTGCTTGAGAGGAGGACATGGAGGGACTGTATGAGCCCGGTTGGAATTAACAAAGCCCAAAAGGTTTTGCAGCGGGCGGTTGAGCGTAGAGTGGCAGCTCTGGGCGGGAGCGTCATCGGCCACCCGAGCATCCAGTTCAGCAATGAGGCCCTCTACAGAAGGGATGGCGTGCATCTGTCAGATGCTGGAAATGATATTTGGTTGGGGGACATTATAGCAGGGATTAGGGATTGGTTACAGGCTTGAAGGTATTGGCGGCGAGCGTTGCTCGAGTGGCGGTTAGGCATTGGCAGGGGTTAATTGTTATGCAAATGAAGAGGGGGAGGAGCGCCATCACCTCCCCAAAATTGAATGGGTAGTCCGTTAGAGGACTCCGGGGGGCGTTGCCTTGTCCGAAACCTTGGAAGGTAAGGGCCTCCGGCACGCCCCAGAGCGGTGACACCTGTGGGATCCTAGTTGGCGTACTTCAACAGGACTCCCACGGCTTGTGGACAACCCTTCCTGGTCCCCATGCCGGGTAGTCGTTAGGAGCCAATGCCTAAGGCCAATACCTTCCAATTCTGTAATCAATAAAGTTGTGGCCTTTTTATGCCCATTAAACTTAAATTCTGTGTCCAGTGTCTTCATTTCACATGGGGGAGGGTTCTTGCCATGCAAAGTCCAATGCTGTAAAGAAAAATATTGCATAGGAACCTGGAATGTAAGAACCATGAACCTTGGTAAGTTGGATGTGGTCAAAAATGAGATGGCAAGAATAAATATTGACATCCTGGGCATCAGTGAACTAAAATGGACGGGAATGGGCGAATTCAGTTCGGATGACTATCATATCTACTACTGTGGGCAAGAAACCCGTAAAAGAAATGGAGTGGCCCTCATAGTCAACAAAAGAGTGGCGAAAGTTTTACTGGGATGCAATCTCAAAAATGATAGAATGATCTCGATACAAATCCAAGGCAGACCTTTTAACATCACAGTAATCCACATTTATGCACCAACTACTGGTGCTGAAGAAACTGAAATTGACCAATTCTATGAAGACTTACAACACCTTCTAGAAGTGACACCAAAGAAGGATGTTCTTCTCATTATAGGGGATTGGAATGCTAAAGTAGGGAATCAAGAGATAAAAGAGATAAAACTGGCAAGTTTGGCCTTGGAGATCAAAACGAAGCAGGGCAAAGGCTAAACTGAAGAAAGTAGGAAAAACCACTGGACCGGTAAGCTACAATCTAAATCAATTACCTTATGAATACACAGTGGAAGTGAGGAACAGGTTTAAGGATTTAGATTTGGTGGACAGAGTGCCTGAAAAACTATGGATGGAGGCTCGCAACATTATACAGGAGGCAGCAACAAAAACCATCCCAATGAAAAGGAAATGCAAGAAAGCAAAGTGGCTGGCCAACGAGGCCTTACAAATAGCGGGGGAGAGAAGGCAAGCAAAATGCGAGGGAGATAGTGAAAGATACAGGAAACTGAATGCAGATTTCCAAAAAATAGCAAGGAGAGACAAGAAGGCCTTCTTAAACGAGCAATGCAAAGAAATAGAGGAAAACAACAGAATGGGAAGAACCAGAGATCTGTTCAAGAAAATTGGAGATATGAAAGGAACATTTTGTACAAAGATTACCATAATAAAGGACAAAAGTGGTAAGGACCTAACAGAAGCAGAAGACATCAAGAAGAGGTGGCAAGAATACACAGAGGAATTATACCAGAAAGATATGGATACACCCCAGGTAGTGTGGTTGCTGACCTTGAGCCAGACATCCTGGAGAGTGAAGTCAAATGGGCCTTAGAAAGCACTGCTAATAACAAGGCCAGTGGAAGTGATGATATTCCAACTGAACTATTTAAAATTTTAAAAGATGATGCTGTTAAGGTGCTACACTCAATATGCCAGCAAATTTGGAAAACTCAGCAATGGCCAGAGGATTGGAGAAGATCAGTCTACATCCCAATCCCAAAGAAGGGCAGTGTCAAAGAATGCTCCAACTACCGCACAATTGCACTCATTTCACACGCTAGGAAGGTTATGCTTAAAATTCTACAAGGAAGGCTCAAGCAGTATGTGGACAGAGAACTCCCAGAAGTGCAATCTGGATTTAGAAGAGGCAGAGGAACCAGAGACCAAATTGCAAACATGCGCTGGATTATGGAGAAAGCTAGAGAGTCCCAGAAAGACATCTACTTCTGCTTCATTGACTATGCAAAAGCCTTTGACTGTGCCGACCACAGCAAACTATGGCAAGTTCTTAAAGAAATGGGAGTGCCTGATCACCTCATCTGTCTCCTGAGAAATCTCTATGTGGGACAAGAAGCTACAGTTAGAACTGGATATGGAACAACTGATTGGTTCAAAATTGGGAAAGGAGTACAACAAGGCTGTATATTGTCTCCCTGCTTATTTAACTTATATGCAGAATTCATCATGCGAAAGGCTGGGCTGGATGAATCCCAAGCCAGAATTAAGATTGCCAGAAGAAACATCAACAACCTCAGATATGCAGACGACACAACCTTGATGGCAGAAAGTGAGGAGGAATTAAGGAACCATTTAATGAGGGTGAAAGAGGAGAGCGCAAAATATGGTCTGAAGCTCAACATCAAAAAAACGAAGATCATGGCCACTGGTTCCATCACCTCCTGGCAAATAGAAGGGGAAGAAATGGAGGCAGTGAGAGATTTTACTCTCTTGGGCTCCCTGATCACTGCAGATGGTGACAGCAGCCACGAAATTAAAAGACGTCTGCTTCTTGGGAGAAAAGCAATGACAAACCTAGACACCATCTTTAAAAGCAGAGACATCACCTTGCCAACAAAGGTCCGTAGAGTTAAAGCTATGCTTTTCCCAGTAGTGATGTATGGAAGTGAAAGCTGGACCATAAAGAAGGCTGATCGCCGAAGAATTGATGCTTTTGAATTATGGTGCTGGAGGGGACTCTTTAGAGTCCCATGGACTGCAAGAAGATCAAACCTCTGCATTCTGAAGGAAATCAGCCCTGAGTGCTCACTGGAAGGACAGATCCTGAAGCTGAGGCTCCAATACTTTGGCCACCTCATGAGAAGACTGCCTGGAAAAGACCCTGATGTTGGGAAAGATGGAGGGCACAAGGAGAAGGGGACGGCAGAGGACGAGATGGTTGGATGGTGTTCTCAAAGCTACCAACATGAGTTTGACAAAACTGCGGGAGGCAGTGGAGGACAGAGGTGCCTGGCGTGCTCTGGTCCATGGGGTCACGAAGAGTCGGACAGGACTAAATGACTAAACAACAACAACAAAGGACCTTGCTGGGTGAGTTATCACAGAGCAGAAACAGAGAGAAACCTGTGTGGAACATCAGCCCATGTGACTGGCTGCCAGTGTGAAACCTGCTCGTTGGCCAGGTCTCTATGAATACCAAGAGCCTGGCATTCCTGTTTTTTTTTGTTTGTTTTAAAGTTTTTATATCCTGACATTCTCTCACGTTGGGACTCAAAGTGGCTTCCAACATTCAAAAGAATCATTGTAAAATACAAATAAAATCAGACCAGTTTAAAAAATAGCTTAAATACATCAAAACACAATTAGAACCAGCAGTTAAAATCCAATTTGCCCTGACAGTAGCTGAATGATCAGTATCATCTGCACCTTAGTTTCCAAAGGTCCATCCGTCTATTGGCGGAAGGATAGCAAAGAGGGAGCCAGTCTAACCTCTCTTGGGAGGGAATGCTACAATCGGGGTGCAGTTTCTTTCTTGTGTCACCACAAACAAAGCTTCCAATGTTGATTGGACCATGAGAAGGTGCTGCCATGGACTGGCTGGACACAGGTATGGTGGGAGGCACCTGCTGCGGAACCCCCAAGGGACAAAGTTCTCAGAGTCCAGGGATTGGTGGTGGGACGACAATGCATGGTCAGAGGGAGAAGCCTGGAGGAGGAGGTGTTGAAAGCTGAAGCACTAACAGGTTCTAGTGAGCAGGGGGAGTCTGTGACAGAGAGAAGTCCAGAATCAGAAGTAGAGGAAGAAGCAGGACAGGAAGGAGACCAAGAGGCAGAGCGGAGTCAGGCTGGTGAAGATACCAGGATGTCTCCCCCTCCTGCTGCCACAAGCTCTGCTCCCCTCCCCCTGGTCTCCCAGGACCAGGAGAGGCACAAAGAGGGAGGAGCAGAGACAGGTGCATTAGCAGAATATCAGATTGCTTGGGTAGGATCTTGGGAAGAATCTAGGGGAGGAGGAGATTTAGGCAGCCGTGGGAATGTGGGGACCTTCAGCCTCCACAACTGCCTCATAGGGGCAGAGTTGCTGTGATCATTAGTCAAAACAAAAAAAAATCCTTCCAGTAGCACCTTAAAGACCAACTAAGTTAGTTCTTGGTATGAGCTTTCGTGTGCATGCACACTTCTTCAGATACCTGAAGAAGAATCTGAAGAAGTGTGCATGCACACGAAAGCTCATACCAAGAATTAACTTAGTTGGTCTTTAAGGTGCTACTGGAAGGAATTTTTTTTGTTTTGACTATGGCAGACCAACACGGCTACCTATCTGTAACTGTGATCATTAGGTCTGACACCCCTCAGCTGACCTTGTTTCTTCTAAGAAGGAGTTAACTTCATTTACTCTGATTTATTGCTGGCTGGCTCCCTTACAAGTGCTCACCTGAGGATCTTAGCACTTGAGGTTTTAGCAGGGTCATCAAAACAAGACATTTTGTCTCCTGCCCTCAAGACCAGGCTGCTGAACTCAAGAGACTCAGCACTCTGTAAAGTGCACCCTCTGACTTGGATTTCACAGGAACCTCCTACTGCCTCTCCCTAATGGAACAGGAAGGAGACCAACCCCTCTTGTTTCTGCTCTGTCCTTGATAGGCCCTGAACTTTGAAAAGAATCTATTGAAGGCCCTTCCAGATTCGATAGGGGACCTTGTCCAGCTGCAGACGCTTAATCTGAAAGGTAGGAGGAAATGCCTCAGGCTGCAATCCGCAGGGATACGGGAACATATTTCACACTAATAAAAACACACAAAAATAGATTTATAAATAGTTGTAGTAAAAACATCCAATTCCTGCATCTGCCCAAACGCCTGGGGTAACCAAGAATGTTGTTGCCTGGTGCCCAAGCAGTGACAAGGCTGGTACCAGACGGGACTTCCCCAGGGCAGCATTTTCCATTCTAGGGGTCGATAGGAAAAGAATTGAAAATAAAACTTCTGACATCATCAAGCCATTATACAAATACACATACACACACACACACACACACACACACACACACACATATCCAAGAAGTGCATTAATATCTGCGTCTTGCACATTCTGCCTTTTCTGGCAGGCAACAAGCTGAAGGAACTGCCAGCCTCCCTAGCCTACGGACCTTAGACATCAGCGAAAACATAATGCAGGAGTTGCTGCAGGCACTGGCTCACATCCGTAAGAGAGTCTGTGTACTGGTCCAGTAAACGCTTCCGCTGCGCAACCAGCAACAGTTCTCTTTGCAGAGCATGAATTAAGTCCAGTGCAGAGATTCTTGTTGCAGTACAAGCTTCAAAGTCTCAGCAGCAAAGAAATAACGACACAGGGAAGCCTGTCTTTCCAAAGACAGGTTTCTTGCAAAAAGATAACAGAAACACCTCCGGAGCTTTCAGACATTTTTGCTTCACGCCCTGCAGGCAGAGAAAACAAACACTCTTTATATACTGAGCAACTTAACAACTTAACGAGCTTGACTACTTAAAGTCACATGACATTGCTAACTTGCCAGCGTCTTAGGTTTCACACCCTAACACCCCCTCTCGCTGGCAATACAAAAACAAAATTACTTGAGACCCATTTCTTCACAAAAGTTTTCATGCCGCTGAAACCCAAGCGGTTTTGTAAAACCATCAGCTTGATTTTCATGACTGGGACAGTAATTTAATTTAACAATTCCTGCTTTTACCGTTTGACAAACATTTTGAAAGCGGATATCCAAATGTTTTGCATGACCTTTAAACTGCCCATTTTGTGCTAACTTAAGACACGGTTGATTATCACCCCATACAGTGATTGGAGTGATGGCCTTTTCATACATCTCTTGTGCCAAGCATTTGTAAAATTCTAGATCTCTACATAACTCAGATAAGGCACAGAACTCAGCTTCTGTTGACGACAAAGCAATCAGGTTCTGTTTCTTGGATCTCCACCCAATCAGAGTGTTACCAAATTTTATTACACAATCAGACACTGATTTTCTATCCTTTAAATTTGCCCAATCACTATCTGTGCAACAAGTAATCTGTGCTTGTCCTTCAGAAGATAATTCAAGGCAAAAATCTTTGGTGTATTGTAAATATCTTAACACTCTTTGAATTCCTTTCCATGCATTTACACTAGGTTTTGAAGCTTCTCTGCTGAGTAAGTTAACAGCGTAAGCAATATCTGGTCTACTCCATTGCGAAAGATGAAGTAAGCTTCCCAGTGCTGACTGAAAGATTTCAGCACGCTTGAATTCAGCACTATCCTTGAACTCATTGTCTTTTACAAAACCCATTTCCATTGGTGTTCTAACACCTGCACACTCCGTCATGCCAAACTTTTTCAACATTTGCAATATCTTGCCTTTTTGATTCAGTAGAAAACTGCCATTTTTGGTCCTATCTATCTGAACACCAAGATAGACCTTCACATCACCAAGATTCTTAACTATGAAGTGTTTATTTAACTCTTTGGCTAGTTTTTTTACTTGTTCTTGTGTCTTTGAAGTATAAATCAGGTCATCTACATAAACAAGCAAAGATTCTTGAGCATCTCCTGAACCTCTGAAATATAAGCAATTGTCAGCCTTGCTCCTGCTAAAACCAATGCCTACCAAAACGTCATTCAAACACTCATTCCAATTATGAGCAGATTGCTTGAGTCCATAAATAGATTTATGTAGTTTCCATACCTGATTTGATTTACCAACTTTCAGTCCTGGCGGTAGCTCCATATAGAGCTCTTCAGCCAAGTCTGAATGAAGATAAGCTGTAGAGACATCAAATTGATTCACTTTGAACCCTTTCTGATCAGCAACTGCTAATAGTGCCCGTAGGGTTTCACTCCTTGAAGTGGGTGCATAGACTTCGGAATAATGTAACCCCTTTCTTTGCGTAAAACCTCGAGGTACAAGTCTTGCTTTGTACTCTGGTTTCCCCATCGCTGTTGTCTTTATCCTGTACACCCACCTACAACTTACTGCCTTGGTACCTTCTGGCAGTTTGGTGATGGAAAACACACCCAGTTCTTTCATAGAATTCAACTCTTTTTGCAGGGCCTCACGCCACCTACTGGCCTCCTCCTGGGGGTAATTGCTCAACCTCCTCAAAACTTTCAAGTTCGCAATTTGCCAAACCAGCCCAAACACTAATAGCTTGGTACCTTTCAGGAGGTTTACCTTTGTTGGTACGCTTGGAATGCCTTAACAGTTCGTGCGATGTTCCTTCAGTTTCCCCCTCTGACCCAGAATCACTAGTCGTCACCTGTTTGTCACTAGTAGTTGAAGAACTTTCTGATTCTGACTTTACACGTCTCTCTTGCTGTACAGGTGAACTTTTAGAGCTAGAAGATTCTGACTTTACAGACTTGGGTGAACTAGACGATTTCTCACCCTCGTCCTCAGACTCAAATTCGTCAGCCTGTTCTAGAACTAATACCTGCCCTGGGGCCTGAGTTTCATTGTTACTGTTCACCACATCAAATAGTATGTCAGGATTTCCATGAATTTTATTCCAACCATCCTGTTCACAAAATTCCGCACTTCTGCTGATTGTGATTTTCGTTTGATTGCCTTCTACATTCACAAATCTCCAACCTTTTGTGTTTGCTTGATAACCACAGAAAAACATTTCTTTAGATCTAGGATCGCTTTTCCTACGTTGTGCCCTAGGCACCAGCACATAAGCACGACATCCAAAAACTCTTAGATGATCAATTTTTGGTTTTTCCCCAAATAGCATAAAGTAAGGAGCGTTGCCTACTGTGCTATTGTACACTCTGTTAAAAGTATAATTGGCATACAGTGCAGCCTCAGTCCAAAAACGCTGTGGAAGTCCAGAATCAAACAGCAAAGCAGCGATGGCTTCCTGTAATGTTCGAAATTTTCTTTCGGCAACTGCATTCTCCTGTGGTGAATAGGGATTGGTAAGTCTATGAACTATACCTTTCCTTTTTAACCACGTCTCCAGCGTGTGGTTCACATATTCCCCACCACGATCTGATTGTATTTTACGCACCCTGGTGTCAAATTTACATTCGACTTCTTTAATCCAATCCATCAGGATGGAAGCTGCTTGTGATTTTTCTTTCAGAAAGAAGACCCAACTAGCCCTTGAAAAATCATCCACCAAAATTTGCATAAATCTCGCACCTCCAAGCGATTTGACTGGCATAGGGCCACACACGTCTGTGTGCACAAGTTCAAAGGGTTTCTTGCTTACTCTATCAGATCTAGGATAGTTACATTTCTTAACCTTAGCATGTTTACAAGCACAACAATCCAGAAAATTTGGACAGGGTTTAATGTTACACTCCTCAGCTAAATCTGGCATCTTGCTTACATACTTAAAGCATATATGAGCTAACCTTCTGTGTAGTAGATGTGCACAACCTGTATGAGGAGCCTTATTTACACACTTAGCTTGCGCTTCACCTGTTGAACATCTACCTGCTGCTAACTGCTCTTCATCCAAAACAAAAAGAACAAAAAGCCCATCCTCACAGGGAATTTTAACTAGCTCCTTCCCCTGTTTCGAAATGGTGCACACATCATTTTCAAACTCAACCTTAAAACCACTTTTTACCAGGCATGACACACTCAAAAGTCCATTCTTCATTCCCGAAAGAACAAAAACAGGAAGGTTAGTTTGCAAACAGTTAACATAAATTGTGCCTTTAAGGTTCATTTCTCGTTTACTATTGTCTGCTATAGTCACAGTTTTTGCAACTGGCAATGTCTTGCAGTTCATCAAGCTGCCACTAGATGTCGCTGGAACTAAACTGTGACTTGCTCCACTGTCAATTATCCACTTCAAGGTTTGTTGGCTCCTTTTAGGACTCTGTTGTGCTGCCATTGCAGATAGTCCCTTATCAGCACCTGCTCCCCCTCTGGATCGTTGATTCTTGTAGTTCTCACGTCGTCTTCCCCTGTAGCTCCGGAAACTGGCCTTGGACTGTTGAAATTCCTGTTGCTTTTCTGGACACTTTGCTATCAAATCAAACCTGCTGCCACATCGAAAACATGACTTGCTGGCCATAGCAGACACTTGTGAGGCTTCCTTACAGCTCTGCCTGCTAGTTCCCCCACACTGGGAATTATCTGAACATCCAACCCTTGGGGTATTTGAATTATCAATACGTTTTCGATGATGTTGATATTCTTGCTCACACAATCTACCAGTCACATAATTCATATTCAGCTGGTCCTCTGGCAAAACTTGTAAAGTTAGTACTAAGTTTTCAAACCCTGCATGCAGGCTGCTAAGCAGAGTATAAACTTTAATATTTTCAGGAAAATTCACACCTAGAGATGACAGTCGGTTGAAATACTCAGTCATCTGTGACGTGTGTTCAACCACACTATCCCCTGGCTTCAGTTTCAACTCATACAAAGCACGTATAATGTTCACCTTCTCTCCGGGCGTGGCTCTATGGTGAATTCGCCTAAGAGCTTCCCAAATTTCAAATGCAGACCTTAAATTTTCCACATGAGGTAATTGGGAATCGTCTATCGATACCATCAACATGCATCTAGCTTTAGTGTCCATTTTATCATGTTCCCTGTTCTGAGCATGTGCAGCAGCCTGTTGCTCTGCTGTGGCATCTGCTGCAACAGCCACAAACGGCTTTCGCCTCTGGACATAGTCAGCCCACACTTCTTTGGCTTCCAACCAGACTTGAGCCCTCTTAGACCACTGCACGTAATTAGCAGAGTTCAACTTTGTAAAGGGAACCTGGAAATTTTCCACTGCCATTCTTGGGGTCTGCTGATACTCCCTCTGTGTGCCCTTGCTTCTCTTTCCCCTTGGGATTTGTTTTACTCACTTTTCAGACGCCTCCAGCCTCCTCTGAAGCCTTTTAAACTTTTTCCCTCCGTCTCTTCACTAGCAACCTACCACCGTCCTCTGTTCTTATTAACAAAACAAAAACACAACGGGAGGTCAAGCTAACCTTTTGCAGCTAATGAAGCTGTAAATCTTCACTTACACAGCTCTCTCAACTTTCTGCAGCCTCTCAGTTCCTTTAAGAGCTGGATTTATGACCAAGCCGGTCTTCTCTCATCCGAAAGCTGCTTTCACTTTCTCTGCACACAATACAGCTGTAGAAACGTAGAAGGATCCATAACCTAAGAGAGTCTGTGTACTGGTCCAGTAAACGCTTCCACTGCGCAACCAGCAACAGTTCTCTTTGCAGAGCATGAATTAAGTCCAGTGCAGAGATTCTTGTTGCAGTACAAGCTTCAGAGTCTCAGCAGCAAAGAAATAACGACACAGGGAAGCCTGTCTTTCCAAAGACAGGTTTATTGCAGAAAGATAACAGAAACACCTCTGGAGCTTTCAGACATTTTTTGCTTCACGCCCCCACAGGCAGAGAAAACAAACACTCTTTATATACTGAGCAACTTAACAACTTAACGAGCTTGACTACTTAATGTCACAAGACATTGCTAACTTGCCAGCGTCTTAGGTTTCACACCCTAACATAAGTGGGGGCTTTGTTCAGAAGATTTATTGCTTTAATGTCCAGCTACGCTCCGTCTGCCAGCTTCTGTTTTCAGCGTAACTCCGGAGAAAGCAATTAAGCAGATGCACAGCGAAATTTCATGTGAGAAGGACAGTAAATCAGTCCAGACAGCTTCTTCTATCCTAGAAGCTTTATTGTACAGCAAAACAGCTTATTTACAATCCATCAAAGACCATCAGTGTCCAGCTGCATTTTCTCTGACTCCTATCTCCCTCAGTGCAGCGACCGATCTGAAATCGAAAGCACTTCTTCACAGCATAACAAGCTGTGACGTAACATCCTGGCTTACTTCCTTTGTAAGCCCTTCACCTCAAGCTCGAGACACAGAAGGTTAAC